>NC_034191.2:37124994-37289994 GCF_002021735.2 Oncorhynchus kisutch
AAACCGCAGTTGTGAAATTGAGACTCAAATGGCGGGGGAAAATGGGGGCGCTCTCTTTATAAAATCCGCCGGCCACAAACAAATACGTGGATTTGACATTCAAAGCGATCACTCAAAGAGTCTGTTTAGACCTACCCATGGAGAGATGATTCAGTGAAATTATCCAGTCCAAAAAGTGTTGTATTTCCTTCTGTGTATTGGCCAGCTACTGTAAACATTGTCCCATCGACAGGTATATCTAGTATACCCAGAGCACAAATGGCACATGTAGTGGCAGTGAATTGTCCCAGTACCATTGATTTCCATACAATATTGACGTGAGTGATTCATCTGCGCATTGATTACAGTAGAACAAGCTAATCAATTTTAGTCTGGAATGACCGCTTGGTAAATTTGATGCGTGAGAAGTTAAGGTACTAATTTAGCAATTTACAAGTTATCTGAACACGTGTGTGTGTGTGTGTGTGTGTGTGTGTGTGTGTGTGTGTGTGTGTGTGTGTGTGTGTGTGTGTGTGTGTGTGTGTGTGTGTGTGTGTTTATAGGGAGTAATTGTATGTATGTATTAGTCTTGAACATATCACAACTTTTTTCAGCATATTGATTATGAATTTATTTGGACTTTTAAAACTGCAGTTTTGACACTTGGCTATATATAGAGTTGAAATCAGAAGTTTACATACACCTTAGCCAAAGACATTTAAACTCAGTTTTTCACAATTCCTGACATTTAATCCTAGTAAAAATTCCCTGTCTTAGGTCAGTTAGGATCACCACTTTATTTTAAGAATGTGAAATGTCAGAATAATAGTAGAGAATGATTTATTTCAGCTTTTATTTCTTTCATCACATTCCCAGTGGGTCAGAAGTTTACATACACTCAATTAGTATTTGGTAGCATTGCCTTTAAATTGTTTAACTTGGGTCAAATGTTTCGGGTAGCCTTCCACAATAAATTGGGTGAATTTTGGCCCATTCCTCCTGACAGCGCTGGTGTAACTGAGTCAGGTTTGTAGGCCTCCTTGCTCACACACGCTTTTCAGTTCTGCCCACAAATTTTCTATTGGATTGAGGTCAGGTATTACTGATGGCCACTCCAATACCTTGACTTTGTTGTCCTTAAGCCATTTTTCCACAACTTTGGAGGTATGCTTGGGGTCATTGTCCATTTGGAAGATCCATTTGCGACCAAGCTTTAACTTCCTGACTGATGTCTTGAGATGTTGCTTCAATATATCCATGTGCTTTTCCTACTTCATGATGCCATCTATTTTGTGAAGTGCACCAGTCCCTCCTGCAGCAAAGCACCCCCACAACATGATGCTGCCACCCCCGTGCTTCACGGTTGGGATGGTGTTCTTTGGCTTCCAAGCCTCCCCCTTTTCCTCCAAACATAACGATGGTCATTATGGCCAAACAGTTCTATTTTTGTTTCCTCAGACCAGAGGACATTTCTCCAAAAAGTACGATCTTTGTCCCCATGTGCAGTTGCAAACCGTAGTCTGGCTTTTTTATGGCGATTTTGGAGCAGTGGCTTCTTCCCTGCTGAGCGGCCTTTCAGGTTATGTCGATATAGGACTCGTTTTACCGTGTATATAGATACTTTTGTACCTGTTTCCTCCAACATCTTCACAAGGTCCTTTGCTGTTGTTCTGGAATTGATTTGCACTTTTCACACCAAAGTACGTTCATCTCTAGGACACAGAATGCGTCTCCTTCCTGAGCGGTATGATGGCTGCGTGGTCCCATGGTGTTCATACTTGCGTACTATTGTTTGTACAGATGAACGTTGTACAGATGAACGTGGTACCTTCAGGCGTTTGAATATTGCTCCCAAGGATGAACCAGACTTGTGGAGGTCTACATTTTTCTTCTGAGGTCTTGGCTGATTTCTTTAGATTATCCCATGATGTCAAGCAAAGAAGCACTGAGTTTGAAGGTAGGCCTTGAAATACATCCACAGTTAAACATCCAATTGACTCAAATGATGTCAATTAGCCTATCAGAAGCTTTCAAAGCCATGACATTTTCTGGAATTTTCCAAGCTGTTTAAAGGCACAGTCAACTTAGTGTATGTAAACTTCTGACCCACCGGAATTGTGATACAGTGATTTATGAAATAATCTGTCTGTAAACAATTGTTGGGAAAATGACTTGTGTCTTGCACAAAGTCGATGTCCTAACCGACTTGCCATAACTATAGTTTGTTAACAAGAAATGCGTGGAGTAGTTGATGAACAAGTTTTAATGACTCCAACCTAAGTGTATGTAAACTTCCAACTTCAACTGTATAAAAAACAGGAAGCAGCAACAGTATAATTTTCAACTTATGTTTGAGGAATCTATAATCGTACTTTAAAAAAAAAAATCCGACATTAATCAACTAAATCAGGTAAAAACTACTGAATGAACCCAAAATTTATTTTATTGATTTTGATGCTATAAGTGAAATATTGAAAAATTAGTTTGTCCTGGCTAGTCATTGTGTCCGTACTGTAGCAGACAGGTACAGGACAGAGTAGCCTATGGAGGAGACTGAGTAGTGATGCAGGCTGAGAGAGGACATGGGTGGTGGGGGCGGGGCAGTACCATCACGACAACACGGACCCGGAACATACAAAACACACCACCTGAACACACTACATGATCAGCATAGTCAGTCCCAGTTGCTCAGTCCTTTGCTTGCTGTAAACGGGGCTGGGACTTTGTCTACCAGATTGCCCCACCTTGGTAAGGAATGCCTCTTATTAGAGCGAAGACCATTCTGAGCTTTACCAAGTTACTTCCTCAACCTCGACCATCACCTTTAGCTGTAATTCTGGTCTGGTTTCCTCCTGAACTTTCCACATGCTGGTGCCAGTGCCGGTACAGTAGCTTCCTACATAGCCAGACCAGCTCACGCTGCCTGCCGCCCCGCCACTGCACTGCCTCCTCTGCTGCAACAAAGCAGGAAGAGAAAACGGCTGTTGCCTAGCAATCCGGTTGCTATAGTGACAGGCTGGGTTCCCTCCTAAAGAGTATGTTGTTATGTACATTGAGTAGGGAGGGGAAGAGGGGAGGGAGTGAAATTTGGCTTTGGAGGGGTTGAAACGGAGGGGGCAGAGGAGTTCATTAAATGCAACAGAAAGAAGAAAGCGAGAGAGAGAGTGAAAGAAGGAGAGTGAGAGTAAAGAATTCTCTTTATGATTTATCATATATATTACCCCAGACAGGGAGAAGGCAGGCTGATATTGCACTGCTTCATTTGGTATTCTGTATTAACAGAGGAGAGGCTTGCCGGGTTAGGATTGGATCCTCAGTCATTTGGCCATCTTAGTTTAACCCCCCCATCCTGCTCATGAAAACATGTCTGTCTGTCGGAGCCTAGACACACACGCACACAAACAAACACCTTATATCTTACTAGGATATTTTATATGTACTGTACTGTATACCTATGTTGCTGTCTAAATTCTAGCGTTTTCTCAGTATTGATTGGGCGGGTCAGACAATGGGACCTAACTGCGGCTAAGAGTCTTAGTTTAGGGGCTTTTTAAACAGGATTTTACATTGTAGAATAATAGTGAAGACATCAAAACTATGACCAAAAAAGTGTTAAACAAATCAAAATATATCTTATATTTGAGATTCTTCAAAGTAGCCACCCTTTGCCTTGATGATAGCTTTGCACACTCTTGGCATTCTCTCAACCAGCTTCACCTGGCATGCTTTTCCAACAGTCTTGATGTCTTGAGTTCCCACATATGCTGAGCACTTGTTGGCTGCTTTTCTTTCACTCTGCGGTCCAACTCATCCCAAACCATCTCAATTGAGTTGAGGTCAGGTGATTGTGGAGGCCAGGTCATCTGATGCAGCACTCTATCACTCTCCTTCTTGGTCAAACAGCCCTTACACAGCCTGGAGGTGTGTTTTGGGTCATTGTCCTGTTGAAAAACAAATGATAGTCCCACTAAGCGCAAACCAGATGGGATGGCGTATCACTGTAGAATGCTGTGGTAGCCATGCTGGTTAAGTGTGCCTTGAATTCTAAATAAATTACTGATAGTGTCACCAGCAAAGCACACCCATATAATCACACCACCTCCTCCATGCTTCACGGTGGTAACCACACATGCAGAAAATAGGTCAAATAAAGAAACACCCTTGAATGAGAAGGTGTGTACAAACTTTTGACTGGTACTGTGTATATATATAAATAAATACATTTGTATGTACTGTTTGTGTATTTGCTACAGACAGAGTGAGCTTCTTATGGTGCCATTTTATTATTTTATTTGATTTAACTTGGTAAGTCAGTTTAGAACAAATTCTTATTTACAATGAGAGGCTAGGAACGGTGGGTTAACTGCCTTGTTCAGGGGCAGAGCGACAGATTTTTTACCTTGTCATCTCAGGGATTCGATCTTGCAACCTTTCAGTTACTAGTCCAACGCTCTAACCACTAGGCTACCTGCCGCCCCATAGTGTGAGCAGGTCAGTGTGATTACAGTGCAGCCAAAGATCAAGTTTTATTATGCACCAAAATCTCCACCGTCCTCTCGCTTTACAATGTCATTCTGTTTCAGACCCACAATGCACTGGGACTTACGCAACCTACTGACTGGACAGGCAAGAGAAACGAGCATGTTATTGCATTGCGTCTTGCTGGTGTGTTTGTGTGTGCGTGCATGTGTGTTTAATAGCGAGGAAGAGATAGGGAATGGGAAAAGGAGGTGGAGACAGATGGTGTAGGTATTTGTGTGACAATAGACGATTGCAGGGGGGGAAAAAAAATCTAATTTCCTCTGCGAAAGAGAGAAGCACAGACAGGATGAGAAAGAGGAAACGTTCCTCATGAGATATCTCATCTGTGACTGACACTCTTCGTCTGACTGACTCGGTCTCTCTCCCTGCATAATACTGGATCCATTGTCTCTCTCTGTGTGTGTGGGTGTGGGTGTGTGTGGGTGTGTGTGTGTGTGTGTGTGTTAGCGCCACAGTTATGGATGAATATCACCATGAATATAAAGGAACCGTCATAACCTTTTCTTTCTTTTTAACTGCTTGCTGAAGAATGGACGGCCATTTCTGCTGTAACATGGGCTACAACGTGATGAAACTTTGTTGCTCCTTGCTGAAATAAGCGAGGTGTTGTATCAAACAAGTCTTCGGTTGCCTAGGCAACGCCCTCCCAGCTCAAGCTTATATCATCAAATTCATAAAAACGTAGCCATTACACTACCGTTCAAAAGTTTGGGGTCACTTAGAAATGTCCATGTTTTTGAAAGAAAAGCACATTTTTTTGTCCATTTAAAATAACATCAAATTGATCAGAAATACAGTGTAGACATTATTGATGTTGTAAGTGACTATTGGAGCTGGAAACGGCTGATTTCTGGAATATCTACATAGGCGTACAGAGGCCCATTATCAGCAACCATCACTCCTGTGTTCCAATGGCACGTTGTGTTAGCTAATCCAAGTATATCATTTTAAAAGGCTAATTGATCATTAGAAAACCCTTTTGCAATTGTTAGCACAGCTGAACACTGTTGTCCTGATTTAAAGAAGCAATAAAACTGTTCTTGTTCTGAGAAATGAAGGCTATTCCATGTGAGAAATTGCCAAGAAACTGAAGATCTTGTACAACACTGTGTATTACTCCCTTCTCAGAACAGCACAAATGAAATAGTGCCCGCAAAACACCAGTCTCAACGTCTACAATGAAGAGGCGACTCCGGGATGAGTTCATCTGTCCAATGTCTGTGTTCTTTTGCCCATTTTAATCAGTCTGAGATATGGCTTTTTCTTTGCAATTCTGCCTAGAAGGCCAGCATCCCGGAGTCGCCTCTTCACTGTGGACGTTGAGACTGGTGTTTTGAGGGTACTATTTAATGAAGCTGCCAGTTGAGGACTTGTGAGGCATTTGTTTCTCAAACTAGACACTCTAATGTACTTGTCCTCTTATTCAGTTGTGCACCGGGGCCTCCCACTCCTCTTTCTGTTCTGGTTAGAGCCAGTTTGCACTGTTCTGTGAAGGGAGTAGTACACAGCATTGTACGAGATCTTCAGTTTCTTGGCAATTCCCTGCATGGAATAGCCTTCATTTCTCAGAACAAGAATAGACTGATGAGTTTCAGAAGAAAGTTATTTGTTTCTTGCCATTTTGAGCCTGTAATCTAACCCACAAATGCTGATGCTCCAGATACTCAACTGGTCTATAGAAGGACAGTTTTATTGCTTCTTTAATCAGAACAACAGTGTTCAGCTGTGCTAACAAAAGAGTTTTCTAATGATCAATTAGCCTTTTAAAATTATAAACTTGGATTAGCTAACACAACGTGCTATTGAAACACAGGAGTGATGGTTACTGATAATGGGCCTCTGTACACCTATGTAGATATTCCATAAAAAATCTGCCATTTCCAGCTACAATAGTCATTTACAACATTAACCATGTCTGTCTACACTGTATTTCTGATCAATTTGATGTTATTTTAATGAACAGAAAATGTGCTTTTCTTTCAAAAAAAGGTCATTTCTAAGTGACCCCAAACTTGAACTGTAGTGTATATGGACAATTATATTCATACTCGTGTATTAATTTACTTCTACCTGATGCCTTTCATGAAGGTTTTTGATTGCGTTATTATTATTATTTTCTCATAATCGAAAACCTTAATCGATGAATACAAATATAATTGTACGGGGTCTTAAACGACCCTGTTTGCATGAATTTGATGATATAAGCTTGACGCCCATTCAAAAACAGCACGGGGCTTTCATATGGTGTAGCAGAGGAGAGGAGAAAATGTGTGGAAAACAAAAACACTATAACTGTCATCCAAAATTCCATGACCGTCACAGCCCTAGTGTGTGTATGTATGCATTGGATGAGAGCTGATACTGAAGGATGGATTGGGGGCAGAGGGACTCCCATTCGTCACGTTAAAGAGAGAGGGTGGGGGTTGGGAGTGGAACAAGCCTTTAAAAGTTATTATGCAAAGACATGCTGGCTATAAATCTTGTGTGTTTGTGCGCGCGTTTGTCTCGGTGTGCTTGTGCGTGTGTGCGTGTATTGTCTGTGAATGTGAGTGTATGGATACGTTATATTAGTGTGTATCTGTATGTGTGTCCTGGTGTGGTGCTCCCCTCATTAAGCAGCCTGGCGACAGGAGTGCAGAGTGTGTGTTTTCAACCTGATGCTTTGACACAGGAGCAGCCACGTCTTCACTTCCCCTCTCCTCTTCGTGTTCTGCCCTTCCTCTCTCCTCTTCCTCCTCATCTTCCTCATTTTCCTCTCCTCTTTCTCCTCCTCTTCCTCTCCTCTTCCTCTCCCCTCTTCCTTGTCATATTTCTCTCTCCTCTTCCTCCTCATCTTCCTCTCCATCCTCCTCATCTTCCTCTCTCCTCTTCCTCCTCATCTTCCTCTCCATCCTCCTCATCTTCCTCTCCCCTCTTCCTCTCCTCCTCCTCCTCTCTCCTCTTCTGTTCTATTTGCTCCCCTGCCATGCTGGAATGTGTTTTGTGTTGTGGGGACGGCAGTGTGTAGGTGAGACTAGGAGCTGATCTGTGTCCCAGGATCATCACTGGTTAATTCTAGACTAGTAGGATTACTTTAGTAAAACCCTGTTTTATTGTCAGGTGCAAAACCACACTAACTAAGCTAAGCTATCTAATAGTTGGCCCTGTGTATGAGTTTCAGCTCAATGTGCTGTATGTTTGGACCTGTGTGAATAGGGTTATGTTCATTGTGCTGTATGTTTGGACCTGTGTGAATAGGTTTTAGTTCATTGTGCTGTATGTTTGGACCTGTGTGAATAGGGTTATGTTCATTGTGCTGTATGTTTGGACCTGTGTGAATAGGTTTATGTTCATTGTGCTGTATGTTTGGACCTGTGTGAATAGGTTTTAGTTCATTGTGCTGTATGTTTGGACCTGTGTGAATAGGGTTATGTTCAATGTGCTGTATGTTTGAACCTGTGTGAATAGGGTTATGTTCATTGTATGTTCAGAAAACAGAGTGAATAGACATGGGTGAGAGAGCAAAAGAAGGAATGAAAGTGTGGAGGAGAGTGAGAAACAGAGAAAGTGAGAGCAGGCAACAGGTGCTTGTGGGTATTCCTGCGGAAGTGCTAATTCGATAAGGCTGTGGCCACTTTATCGACCAGCCAGTGCGGTATGGCTCTTAGGCTAGAGATTGTGCTAGAATGAGATTGTGAAAACTCCAGGAGCAGGCTGTATTGAGAATGAGGGAGTGAGAAAGGGAGAGTGAGTTGGAGAGAAAAAGGAGAGCGCGGAGAGAGAGAGAGAGAGAGAGGGCTGGAGAGAGACCGGGAGAGTGAGAGATTAGAAAAGAGGAAGAGAGAGGGGATAGAGAGCGTGAGAGAGGCAGAGTGGAGAGGAAGAGAGGCAGAGAAGCTTATACTTAGAGATAGAGATAGGTAGGCGAAGAGAGGACAGAGATAGGGGGAGAGGAAGAGAGGTAGAGAAGCTTATACTTAGAGAGAGAGATAGGTAGGCGAAGAGAGGACAGAGATAGGGGGAGAGAAAGCGAGAGAAGGGAACGGAAGGGAAGGGGGAGATATGAGGGGGGTGTTTGAGGATTCATCTCTCTCCCCTAATTCCCAGTGGGTTCCCGAGACACACTTAAAAGCTGTGAAGTGTGCTGTTCTGCCTGTATTCTCCCAGTAATTGGAGGGGTGTTACAGGAAAGGTGGAGCTGGAGTTGAGATGGAGGGAGGGAGGTGTGTATCACCCTTGACAACCTCAGGAACGTGCTACCGCTCTCGCACATGTTCTCTGTCTGTCTGTCTGTCTGTCTGTCGGTCTGTCTGTTTGGTCTGTCTGGTTTGGTCTGTATGTCTCTGTCTCTCTGTCTGGTTTGGTCTGTATGTCTCTGTTTCTCTGTCTGGTTTGGTCTGTATGTCTCTGTCTCTCTGTCTGGTTTGGTCTGTATGTCTCTGTCTCTCTGTCTGGTTTGGTCTCTATGTCTCTGTCTCTCTGTCTGGTTTGGTCTCTATGTCTCTGTCTCTCTGTCTGGTTTGGTCTGTATGTCTCTGTCTCTCTGTCTGGTTTGGTCTCTATGTCTCTGTCTCTCTGTCTGGTTTGGTCTGTATGTCTCTGTCTCTCTGTCTGGTTTGGTCTCTATGTCTCTGTCTCTCTGTCTGGTTTGGTCTGTATGTCTCTGTCTCTCTGTCTGGTTTGGTCTGTACATCTCTGTCTCGCTCTCCCTCCCACCCTCGCTTTCATCCGTCTCCCTCCCCTCTCTCGCTCTCTTTTTCAATCCATCTCTCTCTTTCTCTGTCCGTCTCAAGGATGTACTACCTCAGGTTAGCATCTCAGACTTTAAGCAAGGCCTCAGGCATTTAATCATCGATGGGCTTTCCTTTCTGAGCAGGCAGGCCAGCGGGCAGCCTGCTCACTCACAGATGTGTCAGGGCCTGCTGATTCACTCTCAAGGGTCCTCACAGCCTCACGGTCCGCAGAGCCCGAGAGCAGCACTGTTTGTAGTATGTGCCGTCTGGCATATATTTTTATGTAACTGTGTGTGTATATACAGTTTTGCCCATCAGGGACTGTGGTAAAGCAGAGTCAGCGGGAGTCTGTTGAAGTAAAAGACATAGAGAGCCAAAGGCTTTTTCTTTTTTCTTCAACTCAAAGTGACATATTTAATGAATGAACCTACATGCATACAATATGTACATATTGTATGTAGACCATACATACCTCTGTGCCCAAGTGGCAAGTGTTGTAGGCGAACGTGGGGATAGTGGTATGTTTGTCACAGTCCCCTGATTGTACGTAATGTTCCACTCCACTGTACATTACTGCTCATCATTATACAATCCAGTACAGAGCTGGCTGCTGCGCTGGTACCATGGACAGCTCCTCTCTTCTTTTCTGCTACACCCCCCCCCCCATCCTGATCAGAGTTTTTTTTCTTTTTTCGCTAGGGATTACAGACCAGCCCTCTGGAGTAGAAAACTCAATCTCCCCTCCACCCCTCCCCCAGCCACAATCCACCCTGGGCTGGATTAATGAGGGTCCTGGCTCTCCAAATCACACACCACACAGCCGCTGATTACTCCACCATGAACACTGCTGTGTGTGCGTGTGGGTTTATGTATTCGAGATGAATTCCTGTGTGTGTTGTCTGGTATACTGTATGTCGGTTTGTCTTCATCTGTCCTACGTGCGCCACTGGTGAGTCATTGTGACGTTCCTGTCCATTGCATTACATCTTAATACAGGAAAAAAGGACATATACAAATAGACTGTCCTGGTTACGTGATCAGATCTATTAAAGGTATTATGCAATCGACTGCAGTCAGTGAGACTGAGAGGATGCATGCAGGGAGACTTTCCTCTCCTTTAATGGTTATTCTAAAATGGCTTCCCACCGCGCACCTGCCGCTTGACGCACAGCAGGTCTGTACCAGCCCCCCCCCACCACTCCTTTGACAATATTAAACAGACCCCTGGGCCTCCCAATGGATTTTCCTCCCCGTCTTCCTCCTCCCATCCCTGGCTGAGCACGAGCTGGCGAGTCCCAGGCTTCAGCGGGCCTGCTGCTTGCTTTACCAAAACCAACATATGGAGGAGGGAGAGTCTTATCCAGCTGGGACGCTCTGCAGTCTGGCTGGCTGGAAGTCTCATATTCGCCATCTCACTCAATGTTTCCTGTCTCTGCCTCTTTCCCTCGTTATTGCTTTCTCTCTGTCTCCCTCTCTCTCTCTCTCTCTCTCTCTCTCTCTCTCTCTCTCTCTCTCTCTCTCTATCTTCCTCTTTCCCTCTCCAAACCAGCGATGTTCCTCCTACATCAGTCTAGTTCTAAGCCTGTTGAGTCCTCAGCTCTACACCAGCTTCAGTAGCAGGTCATCAGTAACCACAGACCACAGCTTTAGACTCAGTGCTCTGGGTCTGTGCTCATTGGAGCTTCATACAAATGCTGGATCCCGAAAAATAGAGCATAGAATATAAGAGTAATATGCAGCTTTTCTGTAGGAGAGTGTTTGTTATGGAAAGAGCTCTATCGTATGGAACCTTTCCACTTGTGTGATTGCAGCTAAGAAAGCTGCAGATGGGTCGGTCATCCCCAACGGCTACTGTGACTTCTGCCTGGGCGGCTCCAAGAAGACCGGCTGTCCCGAGGACCTCATCTCCTGTGCCGACTGTGGACGCTCAGGTGCGGACAGACAGACACTCCTATGGACTCCAGTTTTAGTTGGTTTTATATGTGTAATTATTACACAGCCGTTATTATGTTTTAGAGTTATGGAAATAAGCATAACATGATGATGATGATGATGATGATGATGATGATGATAAGGAGCAACATGAAGAGTGTGTGTGTGTGTGTGTGTGTGTGTGTGTGTGTGTGTGTGTGTGTGTGTCGTTCTCTGTGTCCCCAGGCCACCCGTCCTGCCTGCAGTTCACAGTCAACATGACGGCAGCCGTACGGACCTACCGCTGGCAGTGTATCGAGTGCAAGTCCTGCAGCTTGTGTGGCACCTCCGAGAATGACGTGAGCACCACACACACACACACGCCCCTTCATACTCCCAAAACATCTATACTGAACAAAAATATAAATGCAACATGCAACAATTTCCAAGACTTTACTGAGTTACAGTTCGTATAAGGAAATCAGTCAATTGAAATAAATTCATTAGGCCCCAATCTATGGATTTCATATGACTGGGAATGAAGATATGCATCTGTTGGTCACAGATACCATAAAAAAAAGGTAGGGGCGTGGATCAGAAAATCACCATTTGTCTCATGCAGCGCGACACATCTCCTTCGCATAGAGTTGATCAGGCTGTTGATTGTGGCCTGTGTAATGTTGTCCCACTCCTCTTCAATGGCTGTGTGAAGTTGCTGGATGTTGGTGGAACTGGAACACGCTGTTGTACACAACGCTCCAGAGCATCCCAAACATGCTTGTTGGGTGACAAGTCTGGTGAGTATGCAGGCCATGGAAGAACTGGGACATTTTCCAGGAATTTACAGATCCTTGCGACATGGTGCCGTGTATTATCATGCTGAAACATGAGGTGATGGCGGCGGATGAGTGGCACGATAATGGGCCTCAGGATCTTGTCACGGTAACTCTGTGCATTCAAATTGCCATCGATAAAATGCAATTCTGTTTGTAGCTTATGCCTGCCCATACCATAACCCCGCCACCATGGGGCACTCTGTTCACAACGTTGACATCAGCAAACCGCTCACCAACACGACGCCATACACGTGGTCCGCGGATGTGAGGCCGGCTGGATGTACTGCCCAAAAAAACGACGTTGGAGGCGGCTTATGGTAGAAATGAAAATGTTATTCTCCGGCAACAGCTCTGGTCAACAGTCCTACATTCAACATGCCAATTGCTGTGGCATTGTGTTGGGACAAAACGGCACATTTTAGTGCGGCTTTATAAAAATTGTCCCCGGCACAAGGTGCACCTGTGTAATGATCATGCTGTTTAATCAGCTTCTTGATATGTCACACCTGTCAGGTGGATGGATTATCTCGGCAAAGGAGAAATGCTCACTGACAGGGATGTAAACCAATTTGTGCATAGAATTTGGAGAAATAAGCTTGTTGTGCATATGGAACATTTCTAGAATATTTTATTTCAGCTCATGAAACATGGGACCAACACTTTATATTTTTGTTTAGTGTATATCCCACTCTCCATTTACCCAAACACACGCTCGCCTGGACTATCCTCCTCCAGTAGGAGTAACACCCAATGGCACCTGTTTTTACAACAGGGAATTCAATATTGGGGACAGATCAAATGGGTAAAGGGAAGGTTACTACCACACTGGGAAAAAATGGGCGCAAACACGCAGCAAATCTGGGCCTATGTGTGGTAGGTGTAGTGTGTTAATCTGGTTAGACATTACAGATACATATTTGCTCCTATATTTGATTGATAATGACATAACATTATTTGTGTTTGTGCGTTCCCTTGTTCCAGGATCAGTTACTATTCTGTGATGACTGTGACAGAGGCTACCATATGTATTGCCTGAGTCCCCCTATGGCGGAGCCCCCAGAGGGTAGGTACACTACAGGATATGTGGAGGATATAGGCAGTAGTCCTATAGAATACTGTATAGGATACCTAGGCCGGCATATTGTCGGTAATTGATGACCATGCAATGGCTGGGTTCATAATGTCACTTATACAGTTGGTGAATTATAAGGGGGAAGTGCATGTGCTGAATGCGTGTGTCATCAGCATGTCCACTTGACATGGCTAAGAGATTGCAAATCTCCCACGCTGTTTGACCACCGTACGTGGGGTTGCACTCGCAACAGTCAGCCAGTGTTCAATTTACAGTGTTCATTTATTCTGCTAGGATTAACCCTTGGGCTTTCCAGTAACCAGTGAACTTGTGAACTGTTGATCTTCCAGGGAGCTGGAGTTGCCATCTGTGTCTGCGGCAGCTTAAAGAGAAGGCCTCGGCCTACATCACCCTGACCTAATCTACCACGCTACACCACCCATCCGCACCCCCCCCCCCCCACACACACCCAAACGGACCTGCTACGATGTGAGAAGACTCCCCCAAGCCCCTGCAGTTTTTCCTCCTCTATGAAACGACAACAGACGTCCGTCCATCTCTCCTGTCGTCAGGTCTCCCAGCCCCAGCTGTTTTAACGTCAATGGAAGCACCTACTTCCCAGGGTGCACCATGCTCCATCCAGGTCTCCCGCTGCTGAGTCCCAGCCACCTGCCGCTGGAGTCCCCTCCACCTCTGGCCCAGGATGAACCACCTTTTACCCCAGCAGCATCAGGGAGAGCATCTGATTATCAATAGTGGCCCTTCACCTTCTGACCCTGAAGAGCCGCTTATCAACAGCCCACAAGGGCACTTCCTCTCCTGTGAAGGGTCCTTAGAGGAGCCCTAATGAGCATCAGCTGCCACTGTGGCCCTATACTCCCATAGCTCGGCTGTGGCCCTGGCAGTGGAGTACACACGGAGAGGGAGAGGCAGGCCGTAGTGACGCCTAGACTCCTCGTTAGGTTTAAAGCAGCTGCAGCCCCGCCCCCTTCCTCCCACATGGCGCCTCCACTCAAAGCCTTTGACGGTGAAGTACTCTGGGATTGATACCATCGCCCGGAGCTATTGTGGCTTGATGACATTTGCAGAGGAGAGGGAGTGGAGAGGTTGTCACTCTGCCATCAGCCACTTAGATCAAATTGTGTGTCCAAAAAAATAATGAATTAGAGCAAATGTTTTCCCCAACTATGAACTTCTTTTTACCTTCATTTCCTTAAAAAAAAAAAACTGAAAAAGCCAACATGAGACTGCTATGACTTTGGTGGAGCTTGGTGTATTTTGGCTGTGTGTGTAGCAAGAATGTAGGTATGTTTTAAGTGTGGACAATGCAGATTTTAATGTCTGGCCTTGTCAAAAATACAGGGCCCAAATTTCTTCTTTTTTTAAAACTTTATTTGCATGGTGTTAACATTATAGTTTTTAAAGATATTTTAAGGATAAAATGTATTTAAGAAAGCACACTTAATTCGCAATAATGTGTTTGTTGACCCATTTGGGTAAAGTTGAGTGTGTGTGAGTGTCCATCTGTATGTGTGTGTGTGTGTGTGTGTGTGTGCGTGTGTGAGTGAGTGAGGGTAAATGTGCCCTCCTAAAACTGTGTGGAAGTGAGAGCCAACCGTAGCCAACCAGGTGCTAGGCAGGACCTATGGCAGGGTCGGGGAACAGGAAGGGGAGGGGCTTCTGATTCCTAGAAACACCACCATGACTTACTGTATTATGTTTTCTGTTGGACCAAACGAATTCAAGCCAGCTTGCGCCGTTTCTCTCTTCCGAGCCCTTGTTTTTTCTCGAAGGATAACTCATTTTTGTGAAAAGTCATCAAAACTAGTAGAATGAGCGCTTTACTATCTGCAAGACTGCTTTGCGTGCTAGGACCTTGTAATATAATGTGCTTTCAAAGAGTAAGCTAAAAGCAGAGGACTTCTACTAACTGGGACGCCAGCATGTGTTTGTGAGCTTGCACTGAGACAAGTCTTTTTTTCAACCCAAAGTCCCCTCCCCCAGTGGCCTATCTGACTGGACTATTGCATCACGCTGCAACTTTGATTGATCCAATGATTCCTCTTCCTAGAGCTTTAAGTTGGGAGGCATTTTGCTGTAAATAGATTGTCACTCTCTCCGTCTATCAAAAAGACTAATTGCAATTTCATAATTCACCGTCTCTCAGTGCACATCGAAATATGAACTCATAAATACAATTTCTGTCTATTTTAATGCACTTAAAAGTGGTTATCATATTTGCCTCCATATTTGTAATGTCTCAACTCCTCAAATGTATGTGTTTATATTCTACTATGGTATGATCCAACACACAACCATGTTGGGGAAAAGGTCACGACCTGCGCTACCCAAAATGTATGTACCATCATTTTAGCCATGTGATACCAGAAATGATCTTGATTTCATATTTTGATATTTACTTTATTTCTTTATCTCTCGAATAACTAGGGATGTTTTTACCTCTTCTCTCTCAGAATTGTTCTCTTATTTGTTTTTGTTGGTGTTTTTGTACTTCAAACATTTTGCACAGTGTGTTTGTTTGGCATGTGTGTGTACGTGTGTGTGTCTATGTGTGTGACAGAGAGAGAGAGAGGGGGGAGACACACAGGCAGACTTAAAGGCGCTGTCTGTCAGTGGTTCTGTTCCAAATTACACCCTTTCCTCTTTGTAGTGCACTATTTTGAACAGTGGCCATCGGGCTCTGGTAGAAAAATTGTGCACCACATAGGGAATAGGGTCCCATTTGGGGTGCACACATTGTCTCTTTAATCTAATAATGAGGTCATAGAAACACAAACAGTCAGTCGACGGTTATTCTTTTTCAAACTTCCTCTCCATGACACAAGCTGCATGCCGATACATCCAAGACTACAGTTAACACTAGTGTACTGTGTTAGAATGGGTACTGCTGAGGCCTCAGTCCTTGCTACTGTAGTTGGCCCTGAGTGACAGTAGCCTGATCCCAGATTTGTTTATGCTGTCGCATGACAATGACCCTTAGAGTTGGTAAGACAGCACACAGATCTAGGATCGGCCAGAGTGACAGAATGTGTCATGATAGATTGTCTTTTGAGGAGTCTGTCCATTAAAAGGACAATGTGAAAACCTTCACAACATTACGGTTTCATCCTTTTATTTAAGTTTCCCACCAATATCCAATCAGAGTTGTGTTCAGAGCCAGTACTGAGGTAATAGTCAGGGGATGACGTGATTCTGTGTGGGTGAGGTGAACTGATCTCACTGATAATAAGCCTTTACTTCTGAATTTATTCCTGGCACTTAAGAGGATGTGGTGGAGTCAAACTACTTTGATTGTACTCTCTGAGAGGATGCATTTGCAGAAAGAGGGGTGACTCTAGCTCAGATATGACCTTTGACCCCCCCCCCCTCCCCCAGAGACTGAGCTGAGAGATAGGGGGTCACCCAGTGATCTATCCTGTTCCGTCTCAGCATCCTTTCTCTCCCTCCCCATCTTTAGACTGGGGGTGGGATTAGAAAGGAAAGATTATTGGCCAGTCCTCAAACGAAGCAGGATTTTGTCCCTCTTGTAAATTATCGTGCTGTGATCTTGCTTGCACTTTTTATTACCAAAATAAGAAATTCCTGTGTGAGTGTGTGAACATTTTCCTTTCTTGTAACTGTCTGTTGGAAAAAAAGAAACACTGGATAAAATGAATTTGTTAGTATTTACCCTGATGGAGATCAAATCTTCCTGGACACGTGGGTTGTTTTTTCCTTCTCTACCTGGGAACGCTTTGAAATATTGACTGCAACTGCATAGCTGTCATTCATTCACTGTAAATTCATCTGTCTTTCTCGAGGCACCCAATTTTTCCACATTTTTCTCTCCTGACTTCTTTTTTCATTTACAAACAATCATAAATAAAAGTTGTAACTCCTGAAAACGTCTGCTGTGGTGTGTGTCTGTGTGGAGCCTCTGAACACCCACCAATCCAGCAATGTTTGTGTATTTCTGAGGAAAATGCGAGAAGCTGTAAATTCATCCCATTATGTGTTAAGTGTCATAAATATGTTATTTACAATAGATGGTTTGGAGCTTGGATCCATAAACCCACGTGTGCACTTTTCTCCCCAAAATATAATGTCTACCAAAGTATGATTGCATTACTTGAACCTCTTACAGCTTGAAAGTAAACAGGTTCTCTTTGAGCTACAATGTTTGTATGTGATAGATGCCTATTCTCCAATATATCATACTGTAGTCCTGGAGACCTGGCAAGTGAAACAAATCCTGAATTCCATTCTTCACCTTCCAGAAGCCAAATAAAAAAAATTAAACACACAAGAAAAAGAGGGCCACCAAAATCTTCACTAGTGCACTCTTTTCCTTGGGGGAAATGTGTAGATAAAAATACATATATTCTTGGATACTGATTCTTCCATCCGTTCCTTGGCAAAATTCCCACTTCCACCTTATCCCAAATTCTGTAAATCCCTCCAACCATCCAACAGACTACCACTAGCCTATTCCCCTCTCTTCCTACCCACGTTATTCTGACCCCTTGTCTCCCTCTTCCATCTCTAAGGATGTCTGTGAAGCTTGTGTGTGTGTGTGTGTGTGTTTATAGTACTGTATGCATGTCTTGTGTTTGTGTGTATCTGTATGTGAAAGGGGGTAGGGGGGGGGTTGAGACTCCCAGCCAATTACCACATCTACCAGACAGACTCAGACTGCCTCTGTGCCAGCCAATCAGAGAAGAGCTGCGCATAGCTGGGCCTAGGGTGGTTGCCATGGTAACTCTGGGGCTGTTTGCATGGTGGATGATGGAACAGTGATGGATTACAGTAATGGAGGGAGGGAGGGAGGGAGGGAGGGAGGGAGGGAGGGAGGGAGGGAGGGAGGGAGGGAGGGAGGGAGGGAGGGAGGGAGGGAGGGAGGGCTCATACATAAATATATTGGAAATGTATGAATACATCTTAAATGAATTGACGTTAGGAAAGAAGAGGGAAATGAAGGGGGTGCAATGGGGTATTGGGGGGGCCTAAAATGTAGGCTACCTATTTTATTCTGTCTGTCTGGTCTAAGGCTGATAAGGCTTAAAGAATAGTCTGGAATGCCGTCTCACCTTTTGTCTCCTCAAGTCATTGGGACATTAGGAACTTAGACAGTGCTCTGAATGATTTACTCAGTCCAGCTATGGCCCACTGTAGGTCCAGCAGTAACCTAGCAGACAGGTAGATAGATGGGAATTTGTGGAAAGGGCTCAAGATTTGGAACCCTCAAGCATCTCAGTTGGTAGAGCATGGCGCTTGCAGCCCCAGGGTTGTGGGTTTGATTCCCACGGGGGACCAGTATGAAAAAAGTATTCAAATGTATGCAGTCACTACTGTAAGTTGCTCTGGATAAGAGCATCTGCTAAATGACTAAAATGTAAAAAACTAAGCACAGTTACGGTAGAGTCAGTGGCCAGTACTGTCCTACACACACATTTTACTCTACAGTATACATAACAATGGCTTGCAACTTACTAGGATATAGCAGTACTTCTGAACAAAACATTGGCGTCCACACAGACAACTACTAAAGTAATAACCTGTCTGATCCATAAGCATTATTTATCCATAATCCTTGTGATTAGTGACAACAGGCAATTAAAAAGGAATGGGACAATCAATTGAGTGACCAGGATCAATGTCAATGTAGGCACGTGGGCCTGTGTGTCACGAAAAGCCTATTCACATCCAGAAAGGCAGTCTTGACAAATTAACAACTGGGTCGTTAGAAACAGTTGTCATTATTAAGCTTTAATCGCGTTCACTTGTCACTCATGCTTTATAGCGGCAAATGAATGCCTGGCAAACATCAGCCCGTGTGTCCCGTGGGCTTGCTTTCCTGGAAAACCGAATCCTCGAGACAATAAATCTACACTTTTGAGATGTAGCACATTTCAATTCTACAACAATGCCCGGTGGATAAATATGTGGGTAGAAATTGGTACGGGTACTGCCTGCATTCTGGAATGTTGTACCATGATGACCATGGGACATATAGCCAGGCCTCCCCGTTACACCCCCAAACATCTGATACAAACCTGACATCTAGTGGCAGACTTTAAGAGCAGCACCAACCCACATTACAATGTACTGTAGTACTGTGTCTGTGTGAATGGAGCAACCAGACACAATATATGACAGCCAGGTACCGCTTTGAATGTAACACGGTGTGAATGATTTACATGAAAGATGTTGAGACGGCACGGCCACAGCAAAGTACTTACTATACATGAGAAATCTAAGACTGTACCGTATACCGTAAATCTGAATTAACAAGTTTATAGTCAAATGATTTAAGTGTCCTCATACGGTTGTGGGAAAAACATGCCTGGTTAACTCCCAGGTTTTGATCTCTCTAATCTGATCTGCACTATTTTCCCCTCGTGCCTCTTACGGTTCGTGGGCGAGCGCATGTGCCAAGTGGGTAGGACCAGACCAGGAATCTAGCCAGGTTGACCCTTGCCTGGGAAACCAACATATGAGACTAGCGTTACACAACCAAGACTTAGCCATCGACTTTGACTACTTCATCAAAGCTCTACCATAAGATTGAGACCTAAAGGAGAAATGTGTCATTTAGAGGTTTGACCGGTACTGTACGTTGCGATCAATTTCTGATGTTCATTTCTCAGTTAAATAGTCAATTAATGGTACCCAAACTATCTGCACGGACTGTCTTGCACTGACCCTACACACTCAATATACCACCATATGCACATATAAAACCCTGACACATTCTCACACACACACACACACACACACACACACACACACACACACACACACACACACACACACACACACACACACACACACACACACACACACACTTTCTGCTGCTAGCTTGCTCTTCATTTTATTCTTATTATGGTATTATCTATCCCGAATGCCTAGTCACTTAACCCTGCCTTCATGTACTTATTTATATCAAATACCTCTGTCCTCTGCACATTGATCTGGTACTTCCTGTAAATAGCTCCGTTCTTGTGTATTTGATTTTATTCCTTGTGTTAGTTTAAAAAAAAAAAATTATTTGTAAATTCTGCATTGTTGGGAAAGGTTCGTAAGCAAGCATTTCAGTGTAGTCACCACCAGTTGTATTCGGCGCATGTCATGAATACAATTAGATTTGTTGCTATAGGAATGGATTGTTCCTAGGGCAGACTGCTTGTGTTAAGACAGCTGCTTCCTGTATAGGAGGCATGACACCACACGGACATCATACTGATGACTAACATGAACACACACTGTACTGTATACACCTTCCAACCACAAAACAGTATACATAAATCTCAGTGCCCAAACGCTGAGTACTGGGCTTTTTATTGAAGATCGGACGATCATTATATCAAACCAACTATATCCCCTGTATCTCACTCTGGAGAGACAGATGACCTGACAGAGCAAGTCAAGTTCTCCACGCATCAATATTCTCCTCACCACCAATGAAATACAGCGAAAATACAGCACTACAGAAGTTGCAGATAAACAGAGTACACACAGCAAACGCATAACAGCTGGTCTATGTCCCATACACCTCACCTGAGAGAACCATGTACATTTTAATCTATCCAGTCCCATGTAACCTTCAAGTGTCAAGCGAGCAGAGATAGAGGAAATGAGAGTGTAACAAGTGGAAAAGCAGGTTAAAAGGGGCAGTGCTGGTTAAACGGGCTACACAGTTTCAACCATTGGGCTCTGCTTCAGAGGCACAGCTTGGTGCTGGACAGGTGAGTGGACAGACACAGCTAGTCGTGACCAGAGAACACGAGGAGAAAGCAATCAGCTAGGAAGTAGGAACGCCCCATCCAATAATGTCGGTTCCGGTAGCCCTGTGTGTTCTCCTGGCTGGAACCCTGTCCCTCGTTGAGGGGGACGTGCTGGCCAACTTCGAGGACATCCCGGAGTGTGTTGAGTATTTCTACCAGGGGAAGGTACCGGGCTGGGGTGCTGCTACCCCCGGCGCTGCCCGCCTGTGCCAGCGCTTCTACAACAGGTACCACTTTGCCACGCTGTACGACACCAACCACCGCATTGCTGTGTATTCAGCCTACCGCTTCCAGCCCAGCAACGGAGGAGGCAGGGAGAAGCGCTGGTTTGTGGAGCCACAGGTGGGTCATGAGAACAGGGCAGATGTGTCTGTGGCTAGAAACAGGCCTGCCATAGGACAGTCTCAACAACTCACATCCATAACTCCTATGTTGGTGACCCAAATTCAAAAACGGCAGATTGTTGCCAAAATAAATTGGGGAACATTTTTTATTAGATGCCTAAAAAGTTGAGAAAGATCAATGATATTTTAGGTTTTGAATTGATCTGAAGCTTGGGGTTGTAACAGCAGTTTACTTTCCCTCCCAGCTCGTGAACCTTACGTGGGGTGCAGAGATGAAGGATGGGTACTGGCTGGGGAAAGATCACCCTGGGGTTTACCTGGGCGAGAGACAGGCACTCAATGAGGACTACACCCACTCTGGCTTCGACCGCGGCCATCTCAACCCCAATGGACACCATGCAGGTAGTCTACTCCACAAAACCGGCCCTGCTTTGAACAGATTTCATGCAACAACATTTCAATTCCAATGTTATTAGGATTCTTAGAATTGTTTCTTAGTTCAGTGTGGACTACTGTGATGGTCAACTATTGAGCTGAAAGTTAAGTACAAAGTAAACCCAAGTTTATATACACAACCCAGCAAACACACAACGTTGCCTCAAAGTTGACTCCAAGTGGGCCTCAACATGCCATTGCTAATCTGTAACATTTACTAATTAATCTCATGACAAATGATTAAACCTACAGTATATCCCTTCTCTTTCTCGCTCCTTCTTAATCTCACACGGTCACCCCCCTTCCTTTCCTCCCCAAGTCCCCAGTCGTAACGCCACCTTCACCCTGACCAACGTGGTGCCCCAGAACCCCAAGCTCAACCAGAACGCCTGGGCCCGCCACGAGTCCCAGCTCACAGACCTGTTCAAGGCCCAGTGCGCCCAGGCCTACGTGCTGGTGGGCGCAATCCCCTCCACAGACAACTGGATTGTCAAGGACAACGTCCGACGCGTCAACATCCCCGAGTACATCTGGAACGCCTACTGCTGTGTGGACAACAACGGTGAGCCTGTCCGTAGCGGTGGCGCCACCGCCCTCAACACCGAGCAGAACCGAGTGGACCAGCGCTCGCTGCTGGAGCTGAATGGTTTCCTGCAGCAGTACTCCAACGCGCCAGTAGGGGAGTTGTTTCACAACAACTGCCAGGCAGTGCCCGAGGAGTAGTTTCTCCCACTCATGGGTTTCTAATCCTTATTTGACAGTGGCAATGTGAGCTAAAACTTCAGTTCACACATAAGTTTCAGTCTTTCAGCCAAGTCAAGTGCTTCCTACTGTGAAAATGACATCATGAACTACAGTGGATAAATAAAGAACTATGTTTGGAGAGATACATATTTTATTATTAGTTATATGTGCTTTCTAGGAATAAGCAAGAATAATATAAAGTATATAACAAGAGGTAGATTTCTTTAGCTTTGTCTACAGTATCAAAAACACATGAGACTTCAGAATAAGCCCTTTGTGACGACTTCAAAAACCATTACAAGTATTTATTTCTTTGCACAACAGAGCAACCATGATTCTTGCAGTAGCATTTCTACACCAGGCCAGCAAACTCCTAGTCACCACTCCTTTACCTTAACCCGTCACCAAACGGTACCTACCCTTCACCAGCAACCCCTGACCTGTGACCCCCAAAATAACGGGGTGACCTCCTCTATAGGTCAGCCATACTGGGCCATAGGGTGGTCGCTCCACACCGGCATGTTAGAGAGCTTTTCCTCTGTAGCGGGCTCAATGGGCCAGCCCCAGGCCTTGAAGAAGGGAGCCAGGTTCCTATTGACCGCCAGGGAGAAGGTCTCAGCATACAGGTTCATCTTTCCCTGGTTGTCATTGGGCACGTTCTGCATGGTGTGGTAGGCAGCAAACACCTTCTTGAAGGCGTCCCAGCCAAACTGGTCCTGGAGCTGGTGGGAAGGAGGACGACAAAGAGAAACTGCTTACACAAACTCAACCCGAGATAAAGTCACTTTTTTTAAGCATCTATATTTTCCTATCGGTCGTTCACAAGCACTAACTGTAGGGTTTGTACACAACATACTCTGCAGCAGGGCGTACTACACAGTACACATCACTAGAATCTCCTGTCACCTGCATGTAGGTCTCCAGTGCCACCCACATGTCCCAGCTGGCCAGATTCCTGCCCCCTTTAGCGTACCCCTCGGCACGGCTCTGTCGGTTGGCCAGCGCCATGTTGGGGTGGGCCTGATCCCGTTTCACCCCCAACACCTCCTCGTGCACGTACACGGACCACAGGTTACACGTGCACTCAGTGGTGTGTGAGGGGAACTCCCAGACTCCTCTCTGCTGGTTGTGGCCCAGCTCGTGGATTGCCCCCCACAGGCCCGAGCTGCGGGCTGCCACAGGGTTCATCAGGTCTGGGGCGGAGGAGGATTGTATCATGATAGGGTAGCCTGCATGCATGAAGCCTGTGGGTGAGAGGGGGGGGGGAGAGGGTCAGCTCAATGTCTGGATACTTACAGGGCAGAGGTTGTGCAGTCCACTCCAATACACTCTTTAAAAAATAGTTCCAAAAGGGTTCTACGGCTGTACCGATAGGTAGAACCCTAATCTATATTGAAGCAAAAATGGTTCTAACTGGAACCAAAAGGGTTCTACTATGAAGACAGCCGAAGAACCCTTTTTGGTTCTAGATATAAGCTCTTTTTCTAAGAGTGTAGGTCACTCTTGCTCCCCTAGAAACTGTAAAGGGACTGTCCTACCCGACTCATAATACATTTTTGAAATATTTTCGTCAATGTCTTTTCAGATAATCTCTCTTTTTCCTGTTCATATCCAGCAATTACACAATCCCTGGTCCCCTACCATAGTCAATTCCAGTCAAGACAGTTTGTCCATGCTATGAAATAAAAGGGACAGACGCTGACCATGGGAGATCTGGACGTCGGCCACAAAGCGCTCCTTGCGGGGGAACTTTGCGGGGACGGAGGCCAGGTCAGCTACCCCCCTCATGATGTCATCCCAGAGAGCTGCCACCAGGTCAGGCCGATCCAGACCTCGGACCACGTCAGAGTGGACGGTCAGGATGATGTTCTCAAACTCCATCTCTGCCCAGGGGGAAGGGGCGGTCCGCAGAACTGCCCAGTCAGCAGGCGTGGTCACCCCTGGAGACAGGAGAGAGGCAAGGGTTGGAGGGAAATCCTGGATCATTTCACTGAATTTATTACTTTCACGAGGTGTTGTGACTAGGCTGTGTACCTCTTCATAATCAATCATGAAATCCATCGGCCTAGCATAGGTGAGCAACATACATTAAATGGCCTTCAAGATGACTATTACCAGACAAACATTTGGTGCAATGTGATTTCCTACCACAATGATGAGTAGCACATTGAAAATCAATTCTCATAACAGCGGGGAGTTCAGTTTTAGTAACACAGCTGCAATTGCACAGTATGTGAGAGCATCGCTGTTCTAAGCTTAGTGTATCTCTGTATTCTACAGATGTTTCACGCAGAACAACGGCTCTGTTATTTCCTCTTTAATCTGTGGCAGCCGTCATCAACGTACATTCAAAATGGCAACAGAGAGCAGGAAGCAACTCAATTATGAATTAGGAATACATGAAAAGCAGATCAGAATACATGAATACAACTTTTTTTTTTTTAAAGAGGTGAAAATATATATTTTGCCTGGATGAAGTCAAAGGGGGCCCAGACAGACATTGTAAATGAGTAAATGAGGGGGCTGGATGGAGTAATGGACTTTGTGTTATCTTTTATTCACCTGGTATTTATCCAGGTTAATCTCATTGAAATACCCTTTCTGTAACACTTTCTATGAGGCAGCAACATATAATAATAGCACACTTGGCGCATTATAACACTTTCTATAAGCCATCATGAGTTATAACAACTCATAGTTGTAACACCCTTGTAATACATCACTTGGATGCATTATAAGACCAAAGTGTAAAATACATCATCGAGCCCCACCTCCCTCCTTCTCCCACCCACCCACTTACCAGTCTTGTAGTAGGGTGCCGGCACAGCACCCTGAATGATGACCTCCACCCCCTCCACCTGGGTCTTAGGAGGGGCGATGAGATAGAGGAGGCCGCCCCACAGGTTCCACACCTGCATCATCTCTGAGTCTATGGGGAAGCGCTCATGAACCACTGGCGCTCGCCTCAGCTCGTTCGAATTCCCAATGTTGTCAGTCTGACAGCCTATCTGGACCTGATGGTAACAGGGGCATCAATCAATCAATCCACAAAGTGCTTTTGCATCAACATGTAAAGGGCTTGATCTCAAAACAAATAAAACATGATTTGATTCATAAGACTTTAGAGTGATAAGACGTAACAAAAAGCAGTATTGAATACCTTCCAGCCCTGGTTGACGAGTTGTGGTGGCATGGCCATGTACGTCCTCATCCCAGGGGAAAGGAACAGACCAGTGCTGAGCCACTCCTCTCCTCCTAAGACAATGTTCAGCAGTGGTTATACTCAAGCACGACTGTATAGAATAATAGTGAGTGTATGGTTAGAAACATGTATTCCCACACTAACCAATGAGCTTGCGCATAAGCAGAGTAGCTATGGCGAAATATATTTTCTTGCGCCCATTTTATCTAAGCCATTACTCCTGGTGTTTCATATTGCTTCCCAAGACTAAACCATCTCCATTAGACCCATGATCCTCCGTTTTAGAGTGCAAATGAGAGCTAACTGACCTGCTGTATTACAGTTGATCCTAACCCTGGCATTGGACAAGGCGGGCATCATGGGCTGGTCCTTGATCAGGTAAGGCAGTAGGGCATCTGGGTCCTGGCACACCTTGTACACCTGCGCGCCTACACTGAGCAGCAGGTGGTCCTTGGCGCTTATCACCGGGCAGCTGTGGCACACCTGGGGGATGCCCGTCTCCTTCAGCACGTCGGTGAGCATGGCAAGCACCGAGGTGTACGAGGCACAGTCGTGCGCCCGCATGTGCAGGTAATTGGCGCAGTCGCTGCCAAGCTTCTTCAAACCCGCCTCCTCATGCTCCGTCAGCGTCTCGCCCTGGGTCACGTGGCCAGCAAAGCGGCGCAGCAGGTGGCGGAAGTGGAAGCCCTCGGAGCAGGTCTTACCCGGGACTGGGGCCTTGTAGCAGCCTGCGTCCAGAGTGTTCCCCATCAGGCTGAGGCCCATCTTGTTGAGGATGTGGTTGCCTGCGTACTCTGTCATGGTGTTGTGGCCCGGATTTGTCTGGGCCCAGTACCATGCATGGCCCCCGATCAGCAGACCCCCACCCTCGGCTACAAAGTCCTGGATTTCATCGGCCTGGGCGTCGCTGTAGGAGGTGCAGACGTAGACGCTAAGCTCCTTCCTGAAGCCGCTCTTCTCACAGGGCAGGCCCGACTTGCTCAGCAGGGTGTGGGCGGAGCCGAGCTGGGGCAGGACACCTACCAAGCCGTTACGGCCCTCGTCTAACCAGCGCACGGCATTGAGCATGAAGGGGGACATCTGCTCTCGGCCCAAGTATCCCTCGTGGGTGATCACGATGACTCTGCCCTGGCCGTAGTATGCCCCAGCCAGAAAGGCCCTGCCGTCCTTTGTGGTGCCGATGGGGAATGCGAGAGGGCCGTGTACCAGCACCTCTGAGAAAATAGCCCCGCCCTGGATATCAAACTCAGTCACGCCCTCCAGCAGGAACTCCAGGTCATCCTTGAAGTCCTTGCCTATCCTAGGGAAAGAAGAGAGTGAAAGGGTAGGTATGATTTGACAAGAGAAGTTAGACACATAAAAATAGCTCAACTAAACCATTTTTTTACATTTATTTAACCAGGTGATTTCTGGAGTTAAATAAAAACCCTTCTTTGTTTTCTTCACACCTGGTTCTAGGAGGTGATGAGGCACAAAATACCATCATGTACACATTTCCGTTTTACTACAGTATCTCTATATTAATATGCCACCTTCTCTTCTCTCTATGAAGTGCCCAATACTTACACCACAGACAGCCAGTTGGAAGGGATCTGTGGAGGCACAGGGAGAGTACCCAGCTCCCCAAGGTGCTCTGAGAAGTAGATGCCAGCCACGCTGGACACCTTGTTCCCAGGGAAACCTTGCAGGGTGTTCTGTTTGGGGTGTTCCTCCGCCCAGCTACACGCCTGACCAGCAATCAGCAGCCCGCCCCCCACCTTCAGGAACCCCACCAGCTCCTTCACCTCTGGGCCCACGCAGTACGCATCTGTCACATACACTCCCAGGCCCTCGCAGAAGCTCCCCACCTTGGGTTGGAGGCTGGAGTGGCTGAGGTTGTCGGCTACGGCCTTACAGCTCTGGTGGACACCGACGGTAGTGCTGTCACAGGAGGAGCCTGTCAGCCAGGTTAGGGCATTCTCCACTAGGGTAGGAAAGGCGGTGAGGTAGCCCTCGTGGCCCAGCACCACCACCCGGCCTCGGCCGTAGAATGAGGCAGCCATTAGGACCTGGCCACAAGCGTTCATGGCCAGTGGGAAGGCTTGGTCGCCAATCAATACTAAGTTGCTGGGTATGTTTGGCCCGTTGAGGTCCAGCTCCTTTACCCCCCTCATCAGGGCAGAGTAGGCCTCCTCACGGGACATGCTGGTTTGGGTCATGGCTTAGTCAGTAGGCTGACGATCCTGTAGGTGGTGGAGGAGAAAAAAAGTATTTTAAAAGACAGATATGTATTAAACAGTATAAGTACTGGAGGCTGACAGTCCATGTACATGCATTTAACTCTTTAAACTGTTGCTATGACAAAAACTAGTTTCTGAATTTTACGTTGCGATAATCTCTACAACAAAAGTATCATACATAATTCAGAACAAACAAAGGCATCTGTAAAACCTACCTAGATACAAAGGAAAACCAACCGCTGAAGATCAGAATCAAGAGGAAAATGGAGCTCAGAGCAAGCAGAGCAGCAAGCTGTGTTACATTCCACTTAGCATACTTGGAACAGTCTGAATGAAGGGAAGAAAGAGATCATCATATCAGCAAACCAAGCGAAAGGAAGGGGAGGGGTGTGTGTGTGTGTGTGTGGCCAATGACTGGCAACTGTGACCTGAGCAGACAAGGCGGGGCAGGGGAAAGGAAGGCATCTGTCAACAGTGAGTCTGTATGAATAGCTTACAGTCTACTCACATGGGTGGAGTCCGTCAGATACCAGAAGGGTTGCCTAATGCTTCTTTTTTATTTGTTTTATTTATTGCAAGAATAACAACCATAATGTTAATAAAATAGTTATGATCGGAATTACAAGAATAAGCATAATGCCATTTAACATCATCAAAAGTAAACTTAGGGAATTCTGGAGACTATATACACAACCATTAATGAACGATCTTAAGTCTTTCACTAATTGAGATTTCCAAATATAATATCTTGTATTCCTCCAAACAAATCTAAATATTACAGAATTGACTTTAAAAATGTTATTAGAAGAAAGAAAAAAGGTACTGACTTGGGAATATGATTCTAGATAAACAATCAGTCTTGGACAAAATAATGCAACCCAAAATTGAGATATCGTGATGCAGCCACTGACTTAATGAAACTCTTATGGAATTAATCCTATTATCGCTGTTTAAAGATTCTCTATCTGAAACGTTTGGCATAGACATGGGCTAGTAACTTAGAGCCAGTTGCCAACAACATAATTGGTGTCCAGGTCAAGAGAGTCATTCTTTGGTTTAATAAGAACTATTAGTCCCTGTCTCAAAGAAGGTGGTAAGATAGCATTAGCAATACCCTCTTTGTATACAGAAAGCAATAACTCTCTAATATCAAGCCAGAAATGTCAATAGAATTCAGGAGTCAGGCCACCCGGTGCAGGAGCTTTACCTATAGGCATTTGTTTAATGGCTTGGTCTGTCACATTCTGACCATCGTTCGTATGTGTTTTCCTTGTTTTAGTGTTGGTCAGGACGTGAGCTGGGTGGGCATTCTATGTTGTGTGTCTGGTTTGTCTATTTCTATGTTTGGCCTGATATGGTTCTCAATCAGAGGCAGGTGTTAGTCATTGTCTCTGATTGGGAACCATATTTAGGTAGCCTGTTTTGTGTTGGGTTTTGTGGGTGATTGTTCCTGTCTCTGTGTTTGTTGTCACCAGATAGGCTGTATAGGTTTTCACATTCCGTTTGTTGTTTTTGTATTGTTCGTTTTTTCATCATTATTAAACATGTATGAAAATTACCACGCTGCATTTTGGTCCGACTCTCCTTTGACGGAAGAAAACCGTAACAGAATCACCCACCACAACAGGACCAAGCGGCGTGGTGACGGGCAACAGCAAAAGCAGCAGCAGGAGAGGCAACAGAGGCAGCAGCAGCAGGAGCAGCAGCAGCAGCAGTGGGAGAGGCTGCACTACTTGGAGAAATGGACTTGGGAGGAGATTCTAGACTGGAAAGGACCCTGGGCAGAGCCAGGGGAATATTGCCGCCCCAAAGCCGAGCTGGAAGCAGCAAAAGCAGAGAGGCGGCATTATGAGGAGCTAGCACGGCAGAGCGGATGTGTCACGTTTCTTCAAAATCGAACCCAGAAGCAGACCAGGACAAGGAGAGTAGGAAGAAGGTGAGTATTTATTTACAAGTGAATGTGAGTGGGTAGATACATCCAGGTGGCGTAGCGGGCAGCGGTGGTGAGTTGATGGGAGTAAATAGGTGGATCCAATGGGGAAGCGGAATCCTCCGATGACCAGGCGGGAATGGGGTAAATGATCCGGGTGAGTAACTGAAGACAGAACAAACGGAGGTAAGTTGAAGGCAAGCAAGACGTACAAAACAACAAAACAAATTCTATCCAACTTGAGGCTGATACTATGGCACAACATACTGTTCATGGCTAACGATCCGGCAGGGAATGGATGTCAGGTCAGAGCTTTTGAAGGGGAGAGGTGATGATCAGGACAGGTGTGCAGATTACTGATGGGATACAGGTGCGGGTGAACATCGATCTCCCAACAAGCTAATCTGCCCGCAACCAGACAGGGTGCGTTCCAGGACACCGGAAACACACTCCAGGACAGAAACACAGGCAAACACAGACTCAGGAAGCGGGGTTCGTGACAGTACCCCCCCTCCGACGAACGCCACCGGGCGGACTACCTAGAGCACCAGGGTGGAGGCGGTAGAAGTCACGAAGCAGGTCGTCATCAAGGATCTGACGCCGAGGAATCCAACTCCTCTCCTCTGGACCATATCCTTCCCAATCCACGAGATATTGGAAACCTCGACCCCGCCGTCTGGAATCCATTATGCGGCGCACCGTGTAGGCAGGACCACCTCCGATCATCCGAGGAGGAGGAGGACGAGGAGGAGGGGGCAACAGAGGACTGATGAGAACCGGCTTGAGGCAGGAGACATGAAAAGTGGGGTGTACTCGAAGCGTTGCCGGCAATTTGAGTCGGACCACAACAGGGTTAATGATTCTCTCCACCACAAACGGACCAATGAACTTCGGTGACAGTTTCCTCGACTCAGTCCGTAGAGGAAGATCCCGTGTAGCCAACCAAACCTTATCTCCGATGGTGTAAGCGGGAGCAGGAATACGGCGACGATTCGCCTGGATCTGATACCGGTCAGAAACTCTAAGGAGAACCTTCCTGGCCCGATGCCAGGTCCGGTGGCAACGACGAATGTGGGCCTGGACAGAAGGAACCGAAAGATCCCTCTCCTGAGAAGGAAACAAGGGAGGTTGGTATCCGTACAGGCATTGGAAGGGGGACATCCCAGTGGCAGATGAAGGAAGGGTATTATGGGCATACTCGACCCAGGGTAATTGAGATGACCAAGAGGTGGGATCAGAGGAGACAAGACAACACAGCGTGGACTCCATCTTCTGGTTGGCTCTCTCCGCCTGACCATTAGATTGTGGGTGAAATCCAGAAGTGAGACTGACTGTAGCTCCAATGGCCAAACAGAAGGATTTCCAGACAGCAGAGGTAAATTGAGGACCACGGTCAGAAACAATGTCACTGGGCAATCCGTGGACCCTGAAAACCTCCCTAACAAGGATCTCGGACGTCTCCGTGGCAGATGGAAGCTTGGAGAGAGGGACAAAATGAGCAAACTTGCTGAATCTGTCCACAATGGTCAGAATGACCGTGTTCCCAACAGAAGGGGGCAATCCCGTGACAAAATCCAGGGCCAGATGCGACCAAGGTCGCCGAGGAATAGGTAGGGGGTGAAGAAGCCCAGAGCTGGGCCGATTGGTACTCTTGTTCTGAGCACAAACAGGACATGCGGCAACAAACCTCCGGGTATCTTCTCCCATGGCAGGCCACCAAAATCGTCTGCGCAGTAGCGCCATAGTCCGAGCAATGCCAGGGTGACAAGCTATCTTGCTGGCGTGGGACCACTGAAGAACAGCAGAACGGACCGACTCAGGCACGAACAACCGACCGGGTGGACCGTTACCGGGGCCGGGCTGCGTCCGAAGGGCCGCCATCACATCCTCCTCAATCTTCCATGTAACGGCTCCCACGACAAGGTTCTGGGGAAGAATCGTCTCATTCTTGGCCCCACTCTCATCCGTCTTGGAGAACATCCGGGAGAAGGCGTCCGCTTTGCCGTTCTTCGACCCAGGTCGGAACGTCAGGGAAAATTGAAGCGTCCAAAAAACAAAGCCCACCTGGCCTGACGGGAGTTGAGACGTTTAGCCGATTGCACGTAAGCCAGATTCTTGTGGTCAGTCCAGACCACAAACGGTTGCTCCGCTCCCTCCAACCAGTGACGCCACTCCTCCAAGGCAAGCTTCACAGCGAGAAGCTCCCGGTTACCCACATCGTAGTTTCTCTCAGCTGGTGAAAGACGACAAGAGTAGAAGGCGCAGGGATGGAGTTTACCGTCAGTGGAGCTACGCTGGGACAGGATGGCGCCCACCCCCACATCAGACGCGTCCACCTCAACAACAAACTGACGGGAAGTGTCAGGTTGAGATAGAATCGGTGCGTTGGTGAATCGGCTCTTCAAGTTCAGAAATGCTCGGTCTGCCTCAGGAGTCCAACAGAATATTCTGGTGCAAGACGTCAGAGCAGTTAAAGGGGCGGCCACCCGGCTGTAATCACGGATAAACCTCCGATAGAAGTTCGCAAATCCCAGGAATCTCTGGAGCTGCAATCTCGTACCGGGCCGGGCCCAATCCCGAACCGCCCGAACCTTCTCTTGGTCCATCTTGATCTCACCCCTGGAGATGATGTACCCGAGGAAGGATGTAGTGTGGGCGTGAAAATCACACTTCTCTGCCTTCACAAACAGACGGTTCTCCAATAACCGCTGCAGAACCTGTTTAACATGCTGGATGTGGCTGGAAAGCTCCTTGGAGAAAATCAGGATGTCATCCAGGTAAACGAACACAAACAGACCGATCATATCCCTCAGTACGTCATTCACCAAACCTTGGAACACTGCTGGAGCGTTGGAAAGTCCAAACGGCATCACCTGGTACTCGAAATGTCCCATAGGTGTATTGAATCCAGTCAACCACTCGTCCCCCTCTTTGATCCGAACCAGATGATACGCATTGCGTAGATCAAGCTTCGTAAACACAGTAGCACCCTGTAAAGAATCGAAAGCGGAGCTCATCAAGGGCAAGGGGTACTTGTTTTTGACCGTAATATCATTCAACCCCCGATAATCAATACACGGTCGAAGAGAGCCATCCTTCTTACTCACAAAAAAAAATCCAGCTCCCAGGGGTGATGATGAGGGACGAATGAGACCTGCAGCAAGAGACTCCTTTATGTAGGTCTCCAGGGCTTCCCGCTCAGGTCGAGAAATACTGTATAACCGTCCCTTGGGAAAGGCAGCTCCAGGGAACAGCTTAATTGTACAATCATAAGGTCGGTGGGGAGGAAGTGACTGAGCTTTCTGCTTATTGAACACCTCACCCAACTCATGATATGTTTCAGGAACCAGGGACAAATCAGGAGGAGCAGACTCACTGACCCGACTGGGGACAGCATGAGAACAGGCAGTCCTGAGGCAGTTAGCATGGCACTCAATGCTCCAACTAGTCACCTTACCAGTCACCCAATCGAACGAAGGATTGTGTTCTCTTAGCCAGGGGTATCCAAGAACCAGAGGAACATGGGGGGAAGGCAAAATGAAAAAAGAAATAACCTCTGAATGATTCCCCGACAACCGGTTCGGTCCTCATAGTGATCCGTGCCAGACTACTGCCGTTCAGAGTGGTTGCTTCAATGGCTTCCGGTAGTTGCTCCTTGGAAAGCCCCAGCTGTTCCACTAAGTCGGCATCAATGAAGCTGTCATCGGCACCTGAATCGATGAACGCGTTAATCGCTAAACTCTGATTCTTATTTATGAGGGTAGCAGGAAAACGAGGTCTGACAGGGCTCTTGAGAGGTTGAAACTGGCTCGCTAACAAACCTCCCAAACTTAACGAGCCGAGCAGTTTAACGGGCGCTGAGGACAAACGGAGATGTAATGTCCCGAGCTACCACTTCCTGACCCAAATGGTAACCGAGTCTCAGATTGATTAGATGGACCCCACTGCTTCTCCCTCCTTCTCTCTCGGACTCTATTATCTACCCGAATAGCTAAGGTAACCAAACTATCTAGGTCACTAGGCTCTGGATAGGAGATCAGCTCGTCCTTGAGTTGCTCCGACAACCCCTGGTAAAAAACCACTTGTAGTGATTCCTCATTCCAACCACTCTCCACAGCCAATGTCCTGAATTCTATCACAAAGTCTGCCACACTGCAAGCTCCTTGGCGAAGAGTGAACAAACGTTTAGCTGCGTCCTTACCTCGGACTGGATGGTCAAAAAGCCTTCTCATCTCTCCCGTGAATTCCTGGTATGAAGCCATGCAGGTCTCCTGTCGTTCCCAAACGGCTGAAGCCCATTCCAGAGCTCTTCCACGCAGCAGTTCAATAACAAAAGCTATCCTAGCCTTGTCAGTGGCGTAAGAATGGGGCTGCAGATCAAACACTAACCCACACTGCATAAGAAACGAACGGCATCTTCCCAAATCCCCTTCATATTTATCAGGCGTCGGTACCTTGGGTTCACGGAAGGAAACCGCATCAGACACGGCAGGTGAGATGGGTGAAACAGGTGGTGAATGAATCGCCGGCAAACTGAGCTGATCCTGGATCTGTGTCAAGCTAGCAGATAAATTCTGGATTGCACCCGCTATCTCCTGTAGCGTCGTCTTGTGTTGTCCCAGTGTCTTCCCCTGCTGGGTAATGGCATGGCAAACGGAATCCAGGTCCGCTGGGTTCATCCTTGGCCGGATCGTTCTGTCACGTTTCTTCAAAATCGAACCCAGAAGCAGACCAGGACAAGGAGAGTAGGAAGAAGGTGAGTATTTATTTACAAGTGAATGTGAGTGGGTAGATACATCCAGGTGGCGTAGCGGGCAGCGGTGGTGAGTTGATGGGAGTAAATAGGTGGATCCAATGGGGAAGCGGAATCCTCCGATGACCAGGCGGGAATGGGGTAAATGATCCGGGTGAGTAACTGAAGACAGAACAAACGGAGGTAAGTTGAAGGCAAGCAAGACGTACAAAACAACAAAACAAATTCTATCCAACTTGAGGCTGATACTATGGCACAACATACTGTTCATGGCTAACGATCCGGCAGGGAATGGATGTCAGGTCAGAGCTTTTGAAGGGGAGAGGTGATGATCAGGACAGGTGTGCAGATTACTGATGGGATACAGGTGCGGGTGAACATCGATCTCCCAACAAGCTAATCTGCCCGGCAACCAGACAGGGTGCGTTCCAGGACACCGGAAACACACTCCAGGACAGAAACACAGGCAAACACAGACTCAGGAAGCGGGGTTCGTGACAGGATGGAAGCCCGATTGTCAGCCCCAAAAATTTCTTGGGGGGGGGGGGGCACAGGGAGAGTGTGGCAGAGTCAGGAGTCAGACCTGAGCCAACTCCCCCTGTTTATCGTAAGGAGCCAAGGAGGAAACCAGAACCAGAGCCAGTGTTGGAGGTGAGCGAAGCAGAGACGGTGAAGGAGTTAATGGGGAGATTGGAGGAGAGAGATATGAGGGAGTTGCTGTGTTGGTGCATGAGACACGGAATCCGCCCGACGGAGCGTGTCGAGGATTTGATGACACCTGGGTCAGCTCTCCATACTCGTCCTGAGGTGCGTGCTAGTTGTCTGGTAAAGACTGTGCCAGCCTCACGCACCAGGCCTCCTGTGCATCTCCCTAGCCTTGCACGTCCTGTGCCATCTCAGCACTACAGTGCTCCTAGCAGTGCTAACCGTGGCGAGCGTGGTGCTGGTCAGGCACCGTGTTATGCGGTGGTTCGCACGGTGTCCCCAGTACGCATGCTTAGCCCAGTGCGCTACATCCCAGCTTCCCACATCTGCCGGGCTAGGGTGAAGATCCAGCCAGGGGGGTTGGTGCCAGCCCTGCTCTCAAGATCTCCAGTACGCCTTCACGGTCCAGTCCATCCAGTGCCACCTCCACACACCAGCCCTCCGGTGGCAGTTCCCAGCACCAGGCTTCCTGTGCGTGTCCTCGGCCCAGTACCACCAGTGCCAGCACCACGCATCAGGCCTACAGTGCGTCCCGCCTGTCCAGCGCTGCCGGAGCCTTCCTCCTCTCCAGCGCAGCCAGAGTCTCCCGCCTGTTCGGCGCTGCCAGAGCTCCCGCCCCTCAGTCCAGAGGCGCAAGAGCCCCTCATTCCAGAGGCGCCAGAGCTCCTTAGTCCAGCGCTGCCAGAGCCTTCTTCTCCAGCGTTGTCGGAGCTTCCCGTCTGCCCAGCGCCGCCTGAGCCACCCGTCTGCCCAGCGCCGTCAGTGCCGCCAGTCAGCCAGGGGCCGTCAGTGCCGCCAGTCAGCCAGGGGCCGTCAGTGCCGCCAGTCAGCCAGGGGCCGCCAGTCTGCCCAGCGCCGCCAGTGCCGCCAGTCTGCCAGGATCCGCCAGTCAGCCATGATCAAGCTTGGCTTTTTCATCTTCATTTAAATCTAGTTTATTGCTCGGCCTGTTAATATCAACAATAATAATATCTGCTTGGAGAATCTTTTCCGAGCTAGCATTTTACCAGTAGTGATGGCAAGACATCGAATTCTGAATGGAATAATGTCCCATTTGTTAGTAGAAGAAAGAGAAGAATTGAGACAGGTCTCTCTGATAAGAGTTTTAGACTGTAAACAACATGAACCATTCTTTAAAAGAAGAGTTACATTTCCAGTATGCTTTAGAAAATCTCTTGTCATTATCAAAACAAAAGGAACGAATAATGGAACAATGGTCTGTCAGAGGAGCTGAGGAACTACTACATTCACTGACAAGATGCATAAGACTGGAAGATACCAACCAATAATCAATTGTAGATTTGAATTGTCTGTCCCTCGTTGTAGGGTTAAACCAAGAAAAGTTGGTTTCTGAGAATGCCAAATATTGGAAAGTTGAAAGATGGAGCAGAAATGAAGAGTTAAGTTACTACAACAATGGGCTGAATGCCTGGTGGGATACCTATCCATCCAGTCATCAGGAGCAACAGTATCACCTCCAACAATAATGATATCTGTTCAATATTTGTTTTTCAACTCAGTTAAGACTTTACTAGATGTTAGAATATTGTTTTGTTTTTTTACTGTATGTTATAACCATACATATTTACCTATTTGTAACGTGACCCTTTGTATTAAAAAACAATATATATCCAGTGACCCTCATCATCACACCTGCTTTCTAAAACGGTACCTGGAAAACGTCTGAAAAGTATTACCACACCAGCAGAATGAGATGAGCCATGGCTAAACATGATCTTGTCACCACATTTTTAAAATCAGCATCTGAGGAATGTGTCTCTAGAAATAAAAAAACACTTGGCATTTAATGAATCTTTACAAAAACTAAAAATAACATTGCGTCTTATATTGTTACGTAAACCCTTGGTGTTTAAGGATAAAAAGGAAAGATACATATTGAAGAGTATCCTAGAAAAAGAGTTGTCTAAAAATAAACAGGGACCCTGAATAATATAAAAGTAGCATATACGCCCCATCAAAATGAACTTGACGAACAGTAACGACCATACAAAGGAAAATAAATGGATAGATCGTGTAATAACACATCTTATATTAATAGTTTACATCTTCAATTGAACTCTCAAACTTAAAATAAATACATATCTGAAGGATAATCAAGCCATATAAAAATAAATGGAGATGTACTTACACAATATCGATCTTGAAACAAAATGAACAAAAACCACATTTAGTATGCTTACGTTGGTTAATGCTCACATCCAAAAACTCGCCACTACAAACATTACCGCCCTATGCAATATCACCTATATGCCGTGTTCAGATAAACGACTGCAGGAATAAAGTCACCAGTTGAAAAAGTATATGGCTTCAACTCGTAAAGCGTGAATCAGTCAGTCACGTTCCTCCACCCTGCGGCGGTCAATGACAGCAAACCCCTGGCGAAAGAATGCTTTTACCACCTGCGTCTTGCCTCGTCGACTTGTGGCCACAGCTTCGCACCGGCATCCCTGTCGCGCTTGCTCAATTCTTCTGCAAAGCGAATGACTTTCTCCCTGCAGATCGGCGCCAGCTTCGCAGCTCTCCAAACCTCGTCTCTCACGTTCCTCAAACGCTCAACGCAAACCCAATGATGACCTATCTGTCTGTTATTCTCCTTTCTCTTGTCTCCGAGACTGTGTACAACATCTTACCGCGATGTTCAGGGTAGCAGAGTGATATGGAACAAACTTCCCAATAATGACAAGCACAATCCCTCTGATATTCTCACCATCAGTTTCAGGTAACCTGTTCGGTCGCAGCCCCCATCGGCGCTTGTATCGGTCCTGTTCAGCACTGGCTTGTGCGCAGCTCCTCGTTTTCTTTGGTCAGGGCATAAATGTAATTTTTCAACAGTGGTGATACCCTTAATGCCTGCTACATTCAAAGCTGTCGTTTTGTTAACGTCTGCAATCTAGAGGGTATTTTTAAGAATCATCTCATTAAAGCCATTCAACCGAATAGCTTGTTCGTCAAATGTCTTGTTTAATTAAACCCTGCATTGCCTTCATTGGTGATAGGCTGGGGTGGTTTAGTCTGCCCGGCATCACTTTCTCGTAATCTCTTCAGGTTAGGGGGTTTCGAAGGGTTTATTGGGCACCTGTACCGAAAACGAATTTACTCCGACGTTGGTACCGTTACTTCTGGGGGAGTGTCAAAATCGTTCATATAGTTGACAGTATCCACCTGGGTTACGACAGCTCCCTCTACATTTTGCTAGCTTCCAGCTAATGTTACTAGCTAGCTAACACTGATTTCTTGATGTTCGGTAAACCACCAAACTAATTGAAATAGGGGGGGAAAAATACAGTAAGAAACGGAAACGTAACTTTAACTGTGATGGTCTTCAAACTCAAATTAGGGCTTGAATTCAATTTCAAGAGTTCAGTATATGGCTCACATCAACACCATTATCCAAGAAAACCTAGACCCACTCCAATTTGCATACCTGCCCAACAGATCCACAGATGAGGCAGTCTCTATTGTACTCCACACTGCCCTTTCCCACCTGGACAAAAGGAACACTTACTGTATGTGAGAATGCTATTCATTGACTACAGCTCAGCGTTCAACACCATAGTGCCCTCAAAGCTCATAACTAAGCTAAGAACCCTGGGACTAAACACCTCCCTCTGCAACTGGATCCTGTGCCACCCCAGGTGGTAAGGGTGGACTACGGGAAAAGAAGGACTGAGCACGCCCCCATTCTCATCGACGGGGCTGTAGTGGTGCAGGTTGAGAGCTTCAAGTTCTTTGGTGTCCACATCACCAAAAAACTAACATGGTCCAAGCACAGCAAGACAGTCGTGAAAAGGGCACAACAACACCTATTCCCCCTCAGGAGACTGAAAAGATTTGGCATGGGTCCTCAGATCCTCAAAAGGTTCTACAGCTGCACCATCGAGAGCATCCTGACTGGCTGCATTACTGTCTGGTATGGCAACTGCTCGGCCTCTGACCGCAAGGCGCTACAGAGGGAACAGAGGGTACAGCCCAGTACATCACTGGGGCCAAGCTTCCTGCCATCCAGGACCTCTATACCAGGCGGTGTCAGAGGAAGGACCTAAAAATTGTCAAAGACCCCAGCCACCTTAGTCATAGACTGTTCTCTCTGCTACCGCACGGCAAGCGGTACCGGAGCGCCAAGTCTAGGTCCAAGAGGCTTCTAAACAGCTTCTAACCCCAAGCCATAAGACTACTGAACATCTAATCAAATGGCTACCCAGACTATTTGCATTGCCCCCCCCCTTGCACTGCTGCTGCTCCATTATTATCTATGCATAATTCACTTTAATAAACCTACCTACATGTATATATTACCTCAATCACCTTGACTAACTGGTGCCGCCGCACATTGACTCTGTACCGGTACCCCCTGTATATAGCCTCGCTATTGTTATTTTACTGCTGCTCTGTAATTATTAGTCACTTTTATTTTTTTAGGTATTTTTCTTAAAACTACATTGTTGGTAAAGGGCTTGTAAGTATGCCTTTCACTGCAAGGTCTACACCTGTTGTATTCGGTGCATGTAACAAATAACATTTGATTTGTTTTTAATGGCACCACTCACTCCGCCATTCTGTCCCACCCCCCAGAACGGTTGCCTAAAAAAAGTCGCCCTACAAGCGAGAATGTTGAATATAATTATATTTATACTTAGCCTACCAGTTGTTCGTGCCGTTTGTCCTTTTGACGAAAGGAAGTGGAGATAAAATGTCTGCAGAAGCATGCCTTATTTACTTTGAATAACTACTAAAATAGTGATTGTAGTGATTTGCCTAAAATAGTGATTTGCCTCATGATGTGCCAACCCTTGCACAATTAATCTGTGCTTCAGCTGCAGGTAGCCTAGAGAAGCCTATGCACTCTGATCCCTTCTGGCCAGGGGAAACGAAGCAGTAAAGTAATGTATTTATAGCCTAAAATAGGCCTGTATTTGTTTTAAGAGAATGTGAATGTGATCAAACTTTGGGTGGCTAGGCTACCTAGACCTTATCAATCCAAAATTATTGACTGTAATTAATCAATCATCACAATAGTGATGACATACTGTGTGAGTAACTTTTTAATTACAGATGCACCGGCCTACAAGATGCAACACTGCATAAAGAAAACTCAGCCCTGTTAGGTCTATTGTCCAATCAGTTGTTGTCTATTTAAATTAAATTAAATGACCTGATTAGAAAAAATATGGTCCCATCACAGCCTATATAAAACAGTTTTACAGCTGATGTATTACTATGTCATACCCTCTGACTAGTTTTACCTGGTTAGGTTAGCCCATTGGTTCTCCTCAGGGCCTTCAGACATTTAATAATTTTGTTCTAGCCCTGAACTAGTTCACCTGATCCACCTAATCAAGGGTTAGTTGACAAATGTAATAGTCTATAGTCGTAGCTACATCCATTTTAACAAGAAATAGTTGTGTTTGTTTCCCAAACCAAGACCCAATCTGTGAGTTAATTTGACCATTGGAAAAAGAGCTACTGTGTAAATACTGCAATGCGGGTTGGATTGAATTGTCCTTTAGTCCTAAACCCGGAATAAATTACCTCAGGTTCGTTCAGCAATCCCTATGGGGAAATTGAATGGGGAAAGAATAGCGTTTTTGAATAAATGCTGAAAATAAGGTCTGAGGCTAACACAGGTTTAGGAGATCTTATAAGTTTTGTCCTATGAGATAATAGCAGTCAATTAACATGACCTTAATGAATTATGAGCCTTTGTGCTTTTTTAATTTTTTTTTACAACATATATTCTTGAACATTCACAAAAAGTGACATTAGCTGATGATTATCTCATAGAACAAAACGGATACAATCTAAGCCTGTGTTTGCCACAGAATGTATTTTAGGAGTTTATACAAAACCCCTAAAAAAATGGCATTTCATTTTCTCCAGACCATGGCAGAGTTAGTGCCTAGAGAAATAGTAATGGTGTCTTTCTGTAACACAAAACCGAAAATGTTAAAAGTATGAAACATAGAGATATGGCCTTGTGGGAACACTAACACTATTAAGGAGTGTAGTAATTTAACCTTTTGTTTTTTTTATATAATTTATTGCTGATGTGAAAGATAACTTCCTTATGTTCCAAAACCGTACTGCAAGCGATGCATTTTAACATTCAGAACGAGCGTCGGGGATCTTAACAAAACACCCCCGCCCAGAAGATGCTATGTCAATATGTGCTAAAGCATTCCCGACCAGAAGATTATATGTCAATATGCAGTTAGCGTCTATGAATGAGGTAAACCTCGGCGAGTCAGATGTCTGTTTTGACAAACCGTTTATTCGACAGGCAGGATATTCTAATAGCCCTTCTGAGACGGACTCCACCAGTGTGAACAGTCCTATTGAGGAAAACGAATAGTTAACTGTAGGGTAAAATGACAAAACACGCGGAAAGACAAGCCCAGACTAGGGTCGGAATCAAATATGAGATGGATGTTTCTAAACGAAAGTGTTTTTGTGACGGACCAATGAAAGTTGGAACGTGCTACCTTTAAAGTGTTCCGCCTATTTCTCGGCAATATTCCATTCCTCCTCTTGTCTGGTTGTGAACTGAAAACGTTGAGTACACTTTTGAATGACTGATGTGGATATGTTCACCATGCAAAGCTTGGCCTTGGCTTTTAACCATAGATTATTTAGAAGAGAATAATCCTCTTACTCATACATGGCTAGCCAGTAGCTAGCTTTTTAACTTATAAAGCTAGCTATAATCGTTCAACACTTCGTAAAGTTACGTTTAGAATTGCTGCTCGGTTCTTGACTTAAGAAACACTTGACATGCCTAATTAATGTTACACCCATTGTAAACCGATATGTTATGGACACCTTACGTTATTTGTTTTTCCCTACATCCTACTGTCTCTTGTCTTTGCAGATGCAGCAGTGCACATTAGTCAGTGCATCCGGCGCTCGTGTCCCACTAGCCGATGGCCGAGCCGTGATCCTAGGTCGTGGTCCAGAGACTGGAGTTATTGACAAGAAGTGCTCCCGACACCAGGGTAAGAGGACTAGCTAGCTAACGTTAGATACGTACCAATGGCCATGTTCTAATTATTTATCTTACCTCCCAAAGTGTGCACTTGTTCACTTCCCTTCGTGGATTTAAAAATAAATTAATGGTATATGGAAACTTCCTCTTGCCCATGCGTACACCAGTTCAATGCGTTTAAATGTGTGAAGAGTAAGCTTCGGGAGAAAGGAGAGATTATTGGGATGTTGCTTTTTAATTGCGGTGTCCGGTGGGATTACTCCAGCCAGCTATCTAAACTGCACAACTATCTAAAATGTGTCATATTCCTTCTAGTGAAGCTGGTGGCCTGTTATGCAGACAAGGAGGTACTTGTAACACAGGTATGAAATTATTACATTGTGCCTGTTGTTGAGGCCAACGCTCTCTTATCTTAGTTTTACACTCAACACTACTGCTTAACCTGTCTGTAACTGCTGTCAAAGTATAGTTTTCCTTTTCAGCTTGGCCCCAACCCCTCATCCTTGGGCAGTGAGAGTCTTGGTAGAGGCCAGTCTGGCCGACTGACCCATGACCGCACCCTCTACCTGGTTAACCAGAGCCACCCCTTCAGAGTGCAGTTCTCTGCTTCCAACGAAACCTCCTCATCCTCTGCCCAGAAGGGGAAGGTTGTAGAAAGGTTGAAAGCATTGGATAAGACAAAAGGAGGAAAGAACGACAGAGGGAGGGAGGTTCAAAGCACAGTTCCCAAACGCAGCATCCAAGACTTTTTTGCTTCCTCTCCCAAGAAGGTATGAGAACACGTTCATCTTAACTGAGAAAATGGCATGCATTTTAATTTGTCTAGCAATATTTAGAGTAACCGAAAGGACCTAACGTATCACTTCAACTGTTCAAAATACACCATGTTTTCTCAATGCCAACCTCCAATTTAAGTGAAGTTTAGTTTGACCACGGTTGCATTTTTGTTTTTCACTCAGGCATCCAAGAGGCCACACAGTTCTGAGGAGCCCCCGCAGGAGAAGCGTAGGAGGACTACAGGCTCCGACAGTGGGGGCGAGGACGAGGCTGAGAAGGTTGCTGAGGAGAAGCTCCGACAGCTCCAGGAGATGTCAGAGAGTGCTTTAGGGGCTAGCAGAGACTGTGTCCAGCAGCAGGCATCAGTCTCAGCCTGTTCTCGAAGCCACTGGCAGCAGATTGGAAACCTCATGCTCTACACTGCTGTTGGCGTCACTGGAAGCACCAAGGTAAGAGCTAACTAGGGAATTCTGTAAAACTCAATATTTGATTTAAGCCAATGAGTCTGTGTGTTGTTTGAATGAGATGCTGAATATAATTTTACTTTGGCCATCCAAGGATGAAAACATTTTAGGCCTACATTTGAGCTCTTTGGACATATTGTTTCTACCAACAATCGAATTGTCTCGAAGTTCGCTTTCAACCAAGCAGTACAAACACAATTACTTTTAGTAACATCACTTTAAGGCCAACCCATCTTTCTTTCTGGCCCAGATTGCTGGATTCGACATTGACGGGTGTATCATCACCACCAATTCTGGCAAAGTGTTTCCCACCAGCCCAGATGACTGGAGGTCAGTCAGTCTGCTGTTCTGTCAAGTTGCGTCTCTGCGTCTGGCCTCCTCTCGCTTTGCTTGCTCTCTCCTCATCCCTCTTCCTCAACTCTTGACTTGAGTCATTTCCTTGCCTTTATTTGTTCTCTTGTCTCCTTTATAGGATTCTCTTTCCCGAGATCCAACCCAAACTGGCCAGCTTATTAAAGAAAGGCTACAAGGTAGAAGCAAACATATAAATGTATTGTCAAGCATGGACACGGCAAAGCTGTTCTACGAGAAATATTTATTCTCCATCCTTTTAATGGTAATATGTGGCTAGATGAATAGCTAACCATGTCTCTGTTGCCCCTCCCAGGTTGTGTTTTTCACCAATCAGATGGGTATATCTAGGGGGAAACTGAAGCCTGAGGATTTCAAGTCTAAAGTGGAGACCATTCTGAAGACATTACAGCTCCCCGTACAGGTTAGTCAAGAAACATTTAAACACAAAAATGGCGCTTGAAAGCAGATTCACTATTGTATCTATGTGTTCTATTGTGTGTAATTCAGATGTGGACACCTTTAACTGTGTGTGTGTGTGTGTGTCTCAGGTCTTTGTGGCGTCTGGTCCTGGGATCTACAGGAAGCCAGTGATGGGGATGTGGGAGCACCTGTGTGAGAAGGTGAGACCATAAGGCACGCATCATATCAGACATTGTGAATAGGGATTACATGTAGACGACGATTGTGTCCTACAAACCACCTCAACACAGGTGTGTCGCAAAAGGTTCACAAAGCCAGCTCCATTTAGCATTGTCTAGTTGTTTGTCATCCACTCGGAACACATTACCCTGGTGAGTCATGACATTAGACCAGTCACTGCTTCAACATTTACATGACATTTTAGTCATTTAGCAGAAACTCTTATCCAGAGCAACTTACAGTAGTGAGTGTTTATATTTTCATACTTCAACAAGGGCATGGTGCGGGAAATAAATAGAATGGGAATAGAAATTAGTCCATCTAGAAATGTATTTTTCCCTGCTCCCAACCCCCTGAAACAACAAACATGGTTCAACATGTTTTTCCTCTCTCAGGATAATGGCGGCGTGGCTGTAGACAAAAGCCAGAGTCTCTATGTGGGAGGTGAGTCAACAACAACAGAACAACCCATAGCAACATAACGTCTTCCTCTTACTTAGCCTATTCTTATCCTGACTCTTGTAAGTGATGTGCTGCTTATGGTCACGTCTGATGAACATGTACTCGCCCTCCAGCAGCTGAGAGCCTGAGACCTTTCTCTCTCCTCTGCCACAGATGCAGCGGGACGGCCTGTTAACTGGGCTCCTGGCAAGAAGAAGAAGGACTTCTCCTGCAGTGACCGACTGGTGAGAGCACCAGTGAGAGCACCTCTCGACCAGTCTGTTCACTTGTCGACCAGTCTGTCCTGACTAGTTCCAGCGCATCTTCATACACAAACAACAAAGTGTCCCAAATAGTGGGCTGAAACGAGGAATTTCAATATGATAAAACTCAGTAGAGACAAATCAGCAGAGAAGAATGTTCTGTGTCTACTGACTGTGTGAAAGGTTCATTCTTGCTATGGTGTAGATACAGTTTATGACCAGGTGTTGTACCTGCAGGCATTGCATATCTTAATAATGCCTGACACTGATTTTCTCTCTCTCCCTCTCGACTAGTTTGCTCTGAACCTTGGACTGCAGTTCCACACTCCAGAGGAGTTCTTCCTGGGCTGGAAGACCGCCCCCTTCAGTCTTCCTCCATTTGACCCTGTGAGTAACCGGGTGGATATCTGTAGTATTCTGTCTGCACAGAATATGTATGTGAAGCTTTTGAAGCCTCTGTATGTATGTGTGTGCACTTGCACATCTGACTGTGTGTGTGTGTCTCTCTCTCCAGAGGAAATGTGACTCTAATGCCCGTCTATATGACCCGCCCAGTGCCTGCCTCACCTCCACCAAGCAGGAAGTTATCATTGCCGTGGGTTTCCCTGCTTGTAAGTGGACGTCCATTCCTTATTTTTCTGCCATCCTCCCTCTCTCTTTACTGACGACCCTCTCCCTTCTTTCTTTTTTCTATCCAGCCGGGAAATCAACCTTTTTCCACACGCACATCGTCCCCAAAGGTTACGTGTACGTGAACCGGGTGAGTGGATCAGTGTGCTGTTGGCTCTCGGTTAACATCCACACACACACACATATACACACACTGATCTGACCTGTGTTTGTCAGGATACCCTGGGCTCTTGGCAGAGCTGTGTTTCGGCCTGTGAGCGGGCACTGAAGGAGGGGCGCAGCGTGGCGGTGGATAACACCAACCCAGACCCTGAGTCTCGCAAACGGTACCCGTCTCTGTGCTCCTACTAGTGTGTGGAGCACTTTTGCTTTGCAGTTCATGAACAACCTAAACTACTTACATAACAGAGAGTGGTAAATCTGCTACATGCATGAACCAAACCATAGATATTTGATTGAGTGTGTTTGTAGGGAATAACATGTACCTTCTATACGTTGTCCCCCTCCAGGTATGTTGACGTCAGCCAGAGTTTGGGCGTGTCCTGTCGGTGCTTCAACTTCTCTGCCTCTTTGGAGCAGGCCAAGCACAACAACAGAGTAGGTCTCCTCTCTCCCTCTACTGAACTGTATATACCAGACTACACATGATTCATTCTTCAGCAGTTCAGAGTAGAGGGTGACATGAACTTGCGACCTGATCGTACACACAGAATAGCCCAACCTGGGACTTAAACGACAACCATCTGGTTCAATGTCCACTTCTTAAACCTTATAATGTACAGGCCATGGGATACACCCAGTTCAATATAGGCTTTGAGGTACTGCCCTGATGCATAGTGTTCATTATTGGGCTCTTCTTGTGCTGTACAGTTCCGTGAGATGGCCCCCTCCACCACCAAGCACCTCAAAGTCAATGACATGATCTTCCACAGTTACAAGTAAGTGACATTGGATATTATATCAAGGGACTTCACAGCATCACATTCTCAACGTAGGGATTCACTGGCATCTACAATGGGTTGAAAAGATCAGAGCGCACTAATATAACATATGTCTTCATGGCTGTGTTTACAGAGCCAGCCTAATTCTGATCTTTTGGCAAAAGATCTTTTGGCAAAAGATTGATCTTTTTCCACTAATTGGTATTTTGGCCAGAATTGGGTTGCCTGTATAAACGCAGCATATATGTATGTTGTGTAAAATAAATGCATGTCTGAATGTATTTGCCCACTCTGAACAGACTTTCTCTCCACACAGGAAGAAGTTTGTGGTGCCCAGTCTCTCGGAAGGCTTTTCAGAAATCCTGCAAATTCATTTTGTCCCAACCTTTACAGACAGCCAATCAGAGGCCCTCTTCAGGCAGTTCTCTGAAGGCTGATTGGGTGGCTGGTATTCCAACCTAAGATTCATCAGATTGTTATTGGAAAATAATCTGGCAGTCGTACCAGTCCAACATTTTTCTATGCTGTGGCTGTATGTAGACAAACGATTTAGTTACCTGCTGCTAATCAACAAATCATTGCTATTACGCTACATACATTTTGAAGGTGCAGATGTTTTAACTAAATGTAACCACAGCAAACAGCACACATCAGTATTTTTGTTTGATTGGCTTGAGTTTCATATTTTCGTATCATGTTTTCTGGTCAGATATAACAGTACTTGTTTCCAGAAAGCCTAAAAAGTTTTTTTTTTTAAACATTAAAAAGAACATGAGCAATGTTTTATTAATTGTATATTTTAATAAATTGTTATTAATTTAATTTGTTTTACAATGGATCCTATTCTGTAAAGTAGGGAAACTGAATGCATGTTTTTCTGCTAGTATGCCACCGTAAAGCAATATTTTCATGACAATCCTAGTTGAATCTCAGCCGTCCACATGGGTAGAAACTCCCAACTCCTTCCCCAGGTGCTGTTTTACCCATGGCACTAATGTGGAAGTCTCTGACTTCTGTCTTGGGCTTCGCATATATTCTTGGTGTCACAGCTCACTACTCCAGCCTGCAGGAAAGATCGAATAGAACCATACAAAAAGTGGACTTAGCTTTGGAATAGCTAATGGAACAAAACACCAGATACCGATAGATTGTTACTGTTCTGTATGCTTATCATGGAGAAGATTTAGTGGAAGGGGGGAGTTCCTCACTTGAAAATACCGCAGTCTGTTAAGAAGGAACAGCGCGCCTTCAGAGTCACCTGTTGGGAAAAGTTGGATCATATCATGCATGAGAATAATATAAAGGTTTATCATATTATTTGTATATTAATGAATGTATGTGTTCCGAGTTGTGTAATGTGACTTCCCATGCTGTGTATTCCTACACAGCATGAGTTCAACTTGGATACCTTTGCACGATACAGCATCTATATGATTGGCAGATCCGCCCGAACAGAGAAACCTGTCTGGCACGTATTCATTCAAAGTTGCATTGTGAGGACTTAGAAGTGTGTTCACAGCCTGTTTAACACAGTCAGGCCTCCTCTGCAAATAGGAACATCAAACAATGGTGCTGCTAATTAACTCTCCACCCTTCACAAACATGCACATCAATTAGACATAATTTACAGGCATACAGTACATGAAGACAAACAAAACTTATTCACACTGTACATTTGTACCACTGTTCACTCTTCATATACAAATAGTGGTAAGGTAGAGCCAACACTAGAGATTACAATGTAGAAGGCCTGTTAGATTTGACCTATGACCTTTGTGAATGTGTGTTTGGTTGTAGAGCACTGCTAACCTTACTCCCTGTATGAATGTGTTTGCTTGCGTTTCGTATCCTTGACTGTAGACCCATTGTTGATGAAGTAGGCTCCGGTCTCCTCCAGGCATAGCAGGGGTTCTCTCTGCAGACACACACATTAACCAGTTATCATACACTCGGCAGTTTATTTATTCAACCACTCACATCAACGAGCTGTTTCGCCCACAGGACTGCCGCTGACTGGATGTTTTTGGTTTGGTACTGGAAAGATCACCCCGCGCTCAAAGTCGCTTAGGTCACTATGCCCATTCTAACGTTCAATCGAACAGTAACTGAATGCCTCAATGCCAGTCTGCCTGCTTTATATAGCAAGCAACGGCCATGTCACTCACTGTCTGAGCGATCCATTTTCATGAACGGGGGTGGTGGGTGTATATACTAGACATAGAACTGTAGTCAAGCCTAGACATGAAATGATTCATGGGTGGATGACACCTGTCATGTCCAGCAGTACTCTGATTGTCTTCGCTCTATCGGGAACGAGTTCAACTTGGATAACTAGTTGAGTCGGGCTTGTCAAGCAAAAAAAAAGTTATCGCACTCCGTCTACTAGTTGAGGAGGAGGAGCAGTCATCTTACCGTGTTGTTCACAGAGTTGGGACTCAACTTCATGGCTCGGCTGGCGGGTTGGTACACGTCAAGAAGATGGGTCTGTAGAGAACACATACCAGATAAACACAGGGAGGTACAAGAAGTCATGTAGTTAGACAAGAATAGAGTGCAATAATGTACTCATACTAATATTGTAACAGTGTGTAACAATGTCATTGCTGGTGAATGATTTGGCCAAGTAGATGGAATTGTGGTGGTTTGGAATGACAGCAATTCATAAGGGAATTATGTCATGAGCTAGTGTTGCTGCTCAACCCACCTTGCTGTCCATGACAGCTTGATCGTTTCAACCTTAACCAGAGCAATGTCGTAGTAATAGAAGTCTTTCACGTTCTTGTCACTGAGTCCATCAATGTTGTACTGTGGGTGCGGGGTTACAGACAACACCTTCGCTAACACCTTTCCTTCATAACCTGGGGGACATTGGCATGAGTATGATACTTATTAGTAAGCATTACTTAGGGATGAAAGACAGAATAGACATCACCTTTTTAATAATCTGAATAATCAGTAGTCTTATCTAAATAATCAGTCGTCTGTCATCTGTAACCTGTGTTCTAGATTGGTATTTCTAATTGGGCAGACACATTGCCAAATGACCCATAAACATTTTGAGGTCAATGCAGAGACCTATGTGCAATTAGGTAGGGTACTGACCATGCTTCACAGTCACATTCTCTTGGTCCACTTTCCCCTCAAATCTGATGGCAGAAAAGCAGTGTGCTGCGTTCAGGATCCAGTTCTGGGTCACGATGGAGCCTTGTCAGGTCTCAGACTTAGCACCAGTCTGACCCTGAGAGAATAGGGTTAAATGGAGGATATCATTTGACTGTAGATTCGTTGGTACTGTACTTAGGTATGTCTTTGATAGTGTTTATTGTGTACAGTCTTCCATGTTATGATCAATAAGGCTTACAGTGGTGACGTTCAGGTGCCACGGCCTGGTATAGGCTTTCTTGGTGGATCCAAACATGTGGTCACACATTTATGTGTCATCACTATTACATTTTTGACTTCATTCTCCTTGGTTTAGCCATTCTATTGCTAAATATACCACATACAAAGACTTTAAAACAGATTTTTTTATTTTTAGGATAAAGTGCACTTGTCACCGAAATACAAGAATATCACTGAAATACAGACACGTTACTTAAATACAGTCACATTACTTAAATACAGTCACATTACTTAAATACAGTCACGTTGATATTTTAAGTATAAATTGTGCACCAATATTGCATTTTAAAAGCCTGTTATATTAAATAAAGTGCCCTTTAATATAGACCACATTGGAAATTCAATAAATCCAATTTTTTTAATAAATAAAGATTTGCTAATGTGCCAAAATTCTGTCCCTCATGAATCATTTACGTCTGTCCCTCATTTTAAGGTCAACCCTGTAACGTGAACTGAACTCTTGTTTTTATATGGTGAAAGTTTACTTTAAAAAAAAAAAAATTCTAAAGAAACATTGCACATCTAATAGTCAAATCAGGTGAGCAGGTGAGCTGGTTCTGCTCTTTTTGGACATTTTCTGGTGTTTAGTGTCAGAAAACTGAGTGGATTGAGCATAACAGGTCTACCCTGTTATCCATAGACAGACATGCTAGAAATCGTTAAATTGCCACTCCCTGCTGCTCACAACAAGCTCCCTTTCCCCCTGTCACAAGGGGATTCATGACTGATTTAAGATTAAATCATCCACCCTGTTACGGTCAACCCTGTTACGGTCAACACTGTTACTTTATTTGGCACTTTTAACAGGTCCTTACTTTGACATTTTCTCATTTGACATCTTCAGATGGGAAAACTTGTTTTTTATGAAGTTGAACATGTGATCTTTATGACAAAATGTTTTTTAAAAATAGGTGAAATCAAACTTTTTTTTGACCAAGTTACACTTCTTCAAAGGCACCGAGTCGATGGAATGACCCACACACACTACTGAAATACAGACACGTGACTGAAATACAGTAGGGCAAAAAAGTATTTAGTCAGCCACCAATTGTGCATGTTCTCCCACTTAAAAAGATGAGAGAGGTCTGTAATTTTCATCATAGGTACACTTCAACTATGACAGACAAAATGAGGAAAAAAATCCTGAAAATCACATTGTAGGATTTTTAATGAATTTATTTGCAAATTATGTTGGAAAATAAGTATTTGGTCAATAACAAAAGTTTATCTCAATACTTTCTTATATACCCTTTGTTGGCAATGACAGAGGTCAAACGTTTTCTGTAAGTCTTCACAAGGTTTTCACACACTGTTGCTGGTATTTTGGCCCATTCCTCCATGCAGATCTCCTCTAGAGCAGTGATGTTTTGGGGCTGTTGCTGGGCAACACAGACTTTCAACTCCCTACAAAGATTTTCTATGGGGTTGTGACCTGGAGACTGGCCAGGCCACTCCAGGACCTTGAAATGCTTCTTACGAAGCCACTCCTTCGTTGCCCGGGCGGTGTGTTTGGGATCATTGTCATGCTGAAAGACCCAGCCATGTTTCATCTTCAATGCCCTTGCTGATGAAAGGAGGTTTTCACTCAAAATCTCACGATACATGGCCACATTCATTCATTCCTTTACACGGATCAGTCGTCCTGGTCCCTTTGCAGAAAAACAGCCCCAAAGCATGATGTTTCCACCCCCATGCTTCACAGTAGGTATGGTGTTCTTTGGATGCAACTCAGCATTCTTTGTCCTCCAAACACGACGATGAGTTTTTACCAAAAAGTTATATTTTGGTTTCATCAGACCATATGATATTCTCCCAATCTTCTTCTGGATCATTCAAATGCACTCTAGCAAACATCAGACGGGCCTGGACATGTACTGGCTTAAGCAGGGGGACACGTCTGGCACTGCAGGATTTGAGTCCCTGGATGCGTAGTGTGTTACTGATGGTAGGCGTTTGTTACTTTGGTCCCAGCTCTCTGCAGGTCATTCACTAGGTCCCCCCGTGTGGTTCAGGGATTTTTGCTCACTGTTTTTGTGATCATTTTGACCCCACGGGGTGAGATCTTGCGTGGAGCCCCAGATTGAGGGAGATTATCAGTGGTCTTGTATGTCTTCCATTTCCTAATAATTGCTCCCACAGTTGATTTCTTCAAACCAAGCTGCTTACCTATTGCAGATTCAGTCTTCCCAGCCTGGTGCAGGTCTACAATTTTGTTTCTGGTGTCCTTTGACAGCTCTTTGGTCTTGGCCATAGTGGAGTTTGGAGTGTGACTGTTTGAGGTTGTGGACAGGTGTCTTTTATACTGATAACAAGTTCAAACAGGTGCCATTAATACAGGTAACGAGTGGAGGACAGAGAAGCCTCTTAAAGAAGAAGTTACAGGTCTGTGAGAGCCAGAAATCTTGCTTGTTTGTAGGTGACCAAATACTTATTTTCCACCATAATTTGCATATAAATTCATTAAAAATCCTACAATGTGATTTTCTGGATTTTTTTTCTCATTTTGTCTGTCATAGTTGAAGTGTACCTATGATGAAAATTACAGGCCTCTCTCATCTTTTCAAGTGGGAGAACTTGCACAATTGGTGGCTGACTAAATACTTTTTTGCCCCACTGTACAGTACTACTCAAAAGTTTGAACACATCTACTCATTCAAGGGTTTTTCTTTATTTTTACTATTTTCTACATTGTAGAATAATAGTGAAGACATCAAAAATATGAAATAACACATATGGAATCATGTATGAACCAAAACAGTGTTAAATAAATCATAATATATTTGATATTTGATATTCTTTAAAGTAGCCACCCTTTGCCTTGATGACAGCTTTGCACACTCTTGGAATTCTCTCAACCAGCTTAATGAGGTAATCACCTGGAATGCATTTCAATTAACAGGTGTGCCTTGTTATAAGTTCATTTGTGGAATTGTTTTCCTTCTTAATGCGTTTGAGCCAATCAGTTGTGTTGTGACAAGGTATTTTATTTTATTTCACCTTTATTTAACTAGGCAAGTCAGTTAAGAACAAATTCTTATTTACAATGATGGCCTACCAAAAGGCCTCCTGCGGGGATGGGGGCTGGGATAAAAATACATAAATATGTATATACAGTTGAAGTCGGAAGTTTACATTCACTTTAGCCAAATACATTTAAACTCAGTTTTTCACAATTCCTGACATTTAATCCTAGTAAAAATTCCCTATCTTAGGTCAGTTAGGATCACCACTACGTTTTGGGTAGCCTTTCACAAGCTTCCCACAATAGGTTGGGTGAATTTTGTCCCACTCCTCCTGACAGAGCTGGTGTAACTGAGTCAGGTTTGTAGGCCTCCTTGCTCGCACTCGCTTTTTCAATTCTGCCCACACATTTTCTATAGGATTGAAGTCAGGGCTTTGTGATGGCCACTCCAATACCTTGACTTTGTTGTCCTTGAGCCATTTTGCCACAACTTTGTAAGTATGCTTGGGATCATTGTCCATTTGGAAGACCCATTTGCGACCAAGCTTCAAAATCCTGACTGATGTCTTGAGATGTTGCTTCAATATATCCACGTACTTTTCCTCCCTCATGATGCCATCTATTTTGTGAAGTTCACCAGTCCCTCCTGTAGCAAAGCACCCCCACAACATGATTCTGCCACCCCCGTGCTTCACGGTTGGGATGATGTTCATCGGTTTGCAAGCCTCCCCCTTTTTCCTCCAAACAGAATGATGGTCATTATGGCCAAACAGTTCTATTTTTGTTTCATCAGACCAGAGGACATTTCTCCAAAAAGTACAATCTTGTCCCCATGTGCAGTTGCAAACCGTAGTCTGGCTTTTTTAAAAGCGGTTTTAGAGCAGTGGCTTCTTCCTTGCTGAGCGGCCTTTCAGGTTATGTCGATATAGGACTCATTTTTACTGTGGATATAGATACTTTTGTACCTGTTTCCGCCAGCATCTTCACAAGGTCCTTTGCCTTTGTTCTGGGATTGATTTGCACTTTTTGCACCAAAGTACGTTCATTTCTAGGAGACAAAATGCGGCTCCTTCCTGTGCAATATGACAGCTGTGTGGTCCCATGGTGTTTGTACTTGCGTACTATTGTTTGGACAGATGAACGTGGTACCTCCAGGCGTTTGGATATTGCTCCCAAGGATGAACCATACTTTTGGAGGTCTACAATTCTTTTTCTGAGGTCTTGGCTGATTTCTTTTGATTTTCCCATGATGTCAAGCAAAGAGGCACTGAGTTTGAAGGTAGGCCTTGAAATACATCCACAGGTAGACCTCCAATTAACTCAAATTATGTCAATTAGCCTATCAGAAGCTTCTAAAGCCATGGCATAATTTTCTGGAATTTTCCAAGCCGTTTAAAGGCACAGTCAACTTAGTGTATGTACAATTTTGACCCACTGGAATTGTGATACAGTGAATTATAAGTGAAATAATCTGTCTGTAAGCTATTGTTGGAAAAATGACTTGCGTCATGCACGAAGTAGATGTCCTATCCGACTTGCCAAAACTATAGTTTGTTAACAAGACATTTGTGGAGTGGTTGAAAAACCAGTTTTAATGACTCCAACCCAAGTGTTTGTAAACTTCCAACTTCAACTGTATATATAAATATAGTACAAAACATACATCACGACAAGAGAGACAACACAACACTACATAAAGGGAGACCTAAGACAACAACATAGCATGGTAGCAACACAAAATGACAACAACATGGTAGCAGCACAAAACATGGTACAAACATTATTGGGCACAGCCAACAGCACAAAGGGCAAGAAGGTAGAGACAACCATACATCACGCAAAGCAGTCACAAATGTCAGTAAGAGTGTCCACGACTGAGTCTTTGAATGAAGAGATTGAGATAAAACTGTGGACTGCCACAGGAAAGGAAGACCCAGAGTTACCTCTGCTGCAGAGGATAAGTTCATTAGAGTTACCAGTACCTCAGATTGCAGCCCAAATAAATGCTTCACAGAGTTCAAGTAACAGACACATCTCAACATGAACTGTTCAGAGGAGACTGTGTGAATCAGGCCTTCATGGTTGAATTGCTGCAAAGAAACCACTACTAAAGGACACCAATAAGAAGAGACTTATTTGGGCCAAGAAGCATGAGCAATGGATATTAGACCGGTGGAAATCTGTCCTTTGGTCTGATGAGTCCAAATATGCGATTTTTGGTTCCAACAGCCAAAAATTGTGAGATGCAGAGTTGGTGAACAGATGATCTCCGCATGTGTGGTTCCCACCGTGAAGCATGGAGGAGGAGGTGTGGGGGTGTTTTGCTGGTGCAATTGTCAGTGATTTATTTAGAATTCAAGGCACACTTAAACAGCATGGCTACCACAGCATTCTGCAGCGATACGTTATCCCATCTGGTTTGCGCTTAGTGGGACTATCATTTGTTTTTCAACAGGGCAATGACCCAAAACACCTCCAGGTTGTGTAAGGGCTGTTTGACCAAGAAGTAGAGTGATGGAGTGCTACATCAGATGACCTGGCCTCCACAATCACCCGACTTCAACCCAATTGAGATGGTTTGAGATGAGTTGGACCGCAGAGTGAAGGAAAAGCAGCCAGCAAGTGCTCAGCATATGTGGGATCTCCAGGTGAAGCTGGTTGAGAGAATGCCAAGAGTGTGCAAAGCTGTCATCGAGGCAAAGGGTGGCTACTTTGAAGAATTGAAAATATATTTTGATTTGTTTAACACTGTTTTGGTTACTACATGATTCCGTATGTGTTATTTCATATTTTTGATGTCTTCACTATTATTCTTCAATGTAGAAAATAGCAAAAAATTAAGAAAAGCCCTTGAATGAGTAGGTGTGTCCAAATTTTTGACTGGTACTGTATGTCTGAAGGAAATGCAACATTTTACTGAGATACAAAAACATTACTGAGAGATCATGTATGGTGTTGTTTGTAACAGTAACTTCTGAATCTCCCTTACCATCTCAGTACTCACCTTCTTTGACAGAGACGAAGGAGAAGGCCGCACACAACGACAGAGTGACAGCATGCATGACAAGTATCTGTTTATTCCTGTCAGTCTCTGATGGTGTCTGACTAAAAATATATGTCTACATGCTACTAAGTAGTTATCTTATTTGATGAGTCCATTAACAAACCCCAGCGAACACAAAAGCATGGATTGAGTAATGTTTTCTCAGAACTGGGTGAGTTCACTTTACATTTATTTCACATTTATAACATTATTATTCATGTGTTGGTATCTTTATTTTAACTGTATTATTTTACTTCGAGACTCAAATAGCCTCTGATATTTAGAAATTGTTGCATCGTCTACCGAGTCAGTAATGAAGGGGATGACTATGAATGTAAAGGAGAAATGTGGGTTGTAAAACAAAAACTTAAATCTGACTGCAAATCCTTTTAACGCAGTTCCACTACACGGTCCCAACTTCACCCCAAGTTAGGGCCATGCTGGCAATACACTGTATGATTTGCAAATTACTCTGTTTGTGCTTGCCAATGTTTGTGTGTGTGTTAGTGTGTGAGAAACATTTTAGGAGATTAGATGGTCATTATGTGTATCATAGAGAATTTTCTCTGAGTGGCCCCTACACCTCACTCCACCCAACCCCCCTCCTGCCCCAGAGCTCAGTCCTCTCAGCTGACTCGGCTTTGTGGAACACTGTGAAGGGAGTTCTATGCGTCTTTTATAACAAATTACTCACCCTCAACAAAACAAGAACAGACTGCACATCTGCCTACCTCACACACACAGACACGCCATGACTTAATAAAGTGATGAAAGGAGAACCGGACTATAAACACCGGGGGGACTTTCACTGGATTTTAAACCTGAAATTGGTGGACTAAATATTTTGTTCTTGTGGGATTCTTTTACATTGTGGGATGTAAATAGACATATATTTTTGGTATTCGTAACAAAATGATGACTCAATCACTGTGGGGTGATACAGGCTTTTTACATTTTTTTATCTGTCACATTGAGCTTTCCTGCTGAAACGTTTCAAAGTGACCTTTTCTCCTTTCACATTCCAACAAGCATGTTGTTGATGTGCTCTTAACAACAACACTTGACTACACTGGAGTAGGTCTTAGGATGTGGGTGCTCAATGTTTCCCTGGAAGACTGAAACGGAACTTGAACCAAAGATGACAGACCTCACCGAAGTATCTGTTTACTCAGAATCCTCTGACATTTACAAGGTGAGGACAGCGATAGCTTGTGTGGGCCTGGAATTCTGGTTCCAATTTTTGATAGCAACTTTGTATTCATGGTGGAAAGTTACTTGGCGTTCCATGTTATACCAGATGTCTTTGCTTTTCACAGAATGTTTTCTGCAACCCCGCGTTTGAGCTTGATGGTGAGCGTGAGGAGAAAGTGGAAGGATTCAGTTCTGCCAGTACTGCCATGGCCCTAGAGCCAGTAAAGAGCCCAGCTGCAATCAGTGAGTCTGACAACCTAGTTTCCCTGTTCCATAACATCACACCGGAGTTGGATACGCAACAAGATTGGTTGATTCAGATGCCAAGACCTATTCAATTTGATCTAGCTGTTGTATTACACCATTGGAAAGTGGAAACAAAGATTCTAGGAGGGACAGGAAGGTTCTAACTAAAAGTAAAAAAAAAAAAAAAAAAACATTTAGGGGGTAGATGAACAATTTTGTAAATATATACAGTACCAGTCAAATGTTTAGACACACCTACTCATTCAAGTTTTTTTTTTTTTCTCCTACTATTTTCTACATTGTAGAATAATAGTGAAAACATCAAAACTATGAAATAACACATGTAGTAACCAAAAAAGTTTTAAACAAATCAAAATATATTTATATTTGCTTTGATGACAGCTTTGCTCACTCTTGGCATTCTCTCAACCAGCTTCACCTGGAATGGTTTTCCAACAGTCTTGAAGGAGTTCCCACATATGCTGAGCACTTGTTGGCTGCTTTTCCTTCACTCTGCGGTCCAACTCATCCCAAAACATCTCAATAAGGTTGAGGTCGAGTGATGGTGGAGGCCAGGTCATCTGATGCAGCACTCCATCACTCTCCTTCTTGGTCAAATAGCCGTTACACAGGCTGGTGGTGTTTTGGGTCATTGTCCTGTTGAAAAACAAATGATAGTCCCATTAAGCGCAAACCAGATGGGATGGTGTATCGCTGCAGAAATCTGTGGTAGCCATGCTGGTTATGTGTGCCTTGAATTCTAAATAAATCACTGACAGTGTAACCAGCAAAGCACCCCCACACTATAACACCTCCTCCTCCATGCTTCACGGTTGGAACCACACATGCGGAGATCCTCCGTTCACCTACTCTATGTCTCACAAAGACACGGCGGTTGGTACCAAAAATCTCAAATTTGGGCTCATCAGACCAAAGGACAGATTTCCACCTGTCTAATGTCCATTGCTCGTGTTATTGGCCCAAGCAAGTCCCTTCTTCTTATTGGTGTCCTTTAGTAGTGGTTTCTTTGCAGCAATTTGACCATGAAGGTCTGATTCACACAGTCTCCTCTGAACTGTTGATGTTGAGATGTGTCTGTTACTTGAACTCTGTGAAGCATTTATTTGGGCTGCAATTTCTGAGGCTGGTAACTCTAATGAACTTATCCTCTGCAGCAGAAGTAACTCTGGGTCTTCCTTTCCTGTGGCGGTCCTCATGAGATCCAGTTTCATGATATTGCTTGATGGTTTTTGTGACTGCAATTAAAGAAACTTTCAAAGTTCTTGAAATGTCCTGTATTGACTGACCTTCATGGACTGTCATTTCTCTTTGCTTATTTGAGCTGTTCTTGCCATAATATAGAATTGGTATTTTACCAAATAGGGCTATCTTCTGTATACCAACCCTACCTTGTCACAACACAACTGATTGGCTCAAACGAATTAAGAAAAAAATGTATTCCACAAAATAACTTTTAACAAGGCACACCTGTTAATTGAAATGCATTCCAGGTGACTACCTCATGAAGCTGGCTGAGAGGATGCCAAGAGTGTGCAAAGCTGTCATCAAGGCAAAGGGTGGCTACTTTGAAGAATCTAAAATCTAAAATATGATTTGATTTGTTTAACACTTTTTACCATATGTGTTATTTCATATTTTTGATGTCTTCACTATTATTCTGCAATGTAGAAAATAGTAAAAATAAATAAAAACCCTGGAATGAGTAGGTGTGTCCAAATCTTTGACTGGTACTGTATATACAGTGCCTTCGGAAAGTATTCAGACCCCTTGATTTTTTCCCACATTTCTTAGGTCACAGCCTTATTCTAAAATGAATTCAATTGTTTTTTTCCCCTCATCAATGTAAACACAATAAAAAGCTGAAATATCACACAGTATTCAGACCCTTTACCCAGTACTTTGCTGAAGCACCTTTGGCAGCGATTACAGCCTTGAGTCTTCTTGGGTATGATTCTACAAGCTTGGCATACCTGTATTTGGGGAGTTTCTCCCATTCTTCTTTGCAGATCCTCTCAAGCTCTGTCAGGTTGGATGGGGAGCATTGCTTCACAGCTATTTTCAGGTCTCTCCAGAGATGTTCGATCGTGTTCAAGTCCGAGCTCTGGCTGGGCCACTCAAGTTCATTCAGAGACTTGTCCCGAAGCCACTCCTAAGTTGTCTTGGCTGTGTGCTTAGGGTCATCCCCACAGCATGATGCTGCCACCACCATTTATTTATTTATTTTATTTTATTTTACCTTTATTTAACCAGGTAGGCAAGTTGAGAACAAGTTCTCATTTACAATTGCGACCTGGCCAAGATAAAGCAAAGCAGTTCGACAGATAAAACGACACAGAGTTACACATGGAGTAAAAACAAACATACAGTCAATAATGCAGTATAAACAAGTCTATATACAATGTGAGCAAATGAGGTGAGAAGGGAGGTAAAGGCAAAAAAAGGCCATGATGGCAAAGTAAATACAATATAGCAAGTAAAATACTGGAATGGTAGTTTTGCAATGGAAGAATGTGCAAAGTAGAAATAAAAAAATAATGGGGTGCAAAGGAGCAAAATAAATAAATAAATAAAAATTAAATACAGTTGGGAAAGAGGTAGTTGTTTGGGCTAAATTTTAGGTGGGCTATGTACAGGTGCAGTAATCTGTGAGCTTCCACCATGCTTCACCGTAGGGATGGTGCTAGGCTTCCTCCAGACATTCCGCTTGGCATTCAGGCCAAAGAGTTCAATCTTGGTTTCATCAGACCAGAGAATTGTGTTTCTCATGGTCTGAGAGTCTTTGGGTGCTTTTTGAGAAACTCCAAGTGGGCTGCCATGTGTCTTTTACTGAGGAGTGGCTTCCATCTGGCCACTCTACCATAAATGCCTGATTGGTGGAGTGCTGCAGAGATGGTTGTCCTTCTGGAATGTTCTCCCATCTCCACAGAGGACTCTAAAGCTCTGTCAGAGTGACCATCATGTTATTGGTCACCTGCCTGACCAAGGCCCTTCTCACACCATTGCTCAGTTTGGATGCAATATATATGGCACAGCTGTCAATTTTTTGGTCCTTAAATGAAACTGGTATCTTTTTTTATTTATCATAATTTTCTTTAACCAATTTAGGTCTTTAATGCAGGGCCGACAGACAAGTTCCTTACTTTTTCCCCCTTCCACTTGCCCCTTCCATTTTTGCGGTACAACTTAGTTTCCTCAAACACCCATGTCTTTCCTACCTGTGTGTGTGTGTGTGTGTGTGTGTTGGTTTGAGTGTGTGTGTGCATGTGTACGTTTCCCAGTCCGTGGTGTGTTCAGTGTGTGTGTGATGCGTCTGCGGGGTCCGTGGTGTAGCTGGGGGGCTGTGGTGGTCTCTGTTGCAGCTGTGCTCCTGGTAGCAGCCCTGGGCCTGGCACTGGTGCTCATCTTCACACGTGAGTGCGGGGGGGGGGGGGCAGTGGGAGGAGTGGGACCACACAGATACTAGAAATTCATGTCATTCTATGGGTGGAACAGTGGGACCTCTGATCCTCAACAGGAAGTGTTCACTGAGCATGGTGTACATACATTTCACTCATCTCTCAAAAAAGCTGAAAGGACCCTAATGAAAAAAATCTTAATCTCTTAGATACCTACATATTTATGGACACAATGTCCTTATTTAAACTAGCATTGCCAATTCATACACTATATGGTCCCTTGAGCATGGAATGGCAGTGCAGTACTTGTGCACATCACAAGCTTGTGTCATTCACTACTGTCCTCTTACTCTATCCCCCACTGGGTTCTTCACCCCACAGAGCTAAAGGGGCAGAGTCTGGATGGGGAAGTGGTGTCGACCAATCCCCTGGACTTGTTGTCTGGAGATGGACTGCCTCGTGATCTACCCACAACCTCCACCAACCACAGTCAGAGGGACATTACAGTGGCCCCACAGCCAGCCAGATACCCTACCCCTGAAACTAGTAAGTATTTTTCTATCCATAAAAATAGAATAAGTAGAAATATATTCCAATGATTGGACCTTACAGATATGTACTTACCTACAGATACATACAATACAATAATAATACAGTAATACACTACCCTGTACTTTTCTCACTGTTTGTCTGTCTCAGGATGTGGGGGTGTATTGACAGCCTCAGAGGGCAGCTTTAGCTCCCCCAACCACCCTGGATCGTATCCCCCGGACTCGCTGTGTGTCTGGGTGATACGGGCGCGCCCTCCATCCCTGGTCCAGATCCATGTGTCCTCTCTGACCATAGAAGGACCATCCCCCTGCCTCTTTGACTGGCTGGAGGTTCAGGAGGAGACGGAAAAGCCTTCTGTTGTCACCAGGTGGGTCAAACATACTGTATCTAAACTTGTTCAAGGTGGAGGATGCCTCTAATCACAGATCCAGGATCAGATTAACATAAGTGACTATGGGCATGTTTTACACACTTCTGAACCTAATGCATGACAGCCTTGTGAAAAATCATACTCTTCATGACACACTGTGGCAACTAGGTGGCATACAAGTTCTGTATAGATGGCAACTCTGCCTACTTTCTGGCCCTGAATATTTTGCGGTTCTGCTGTTGAGGGATTTTAGGTGAAGAATAAAGATGAATTATGATTGCCTTTTGTGGCTGACATTTTAAAAGTGAACGTTATCTCCACTCTAGGTTCTGCGGCAACGTGGCACCCCCTACTGTGAACACCAACAGCAGCACTGTGTGGGTGACCTTCCGCTCTGATGGGAGCATCGGAGGCAGTGGCTTCACCGCCCAGTACCACGCCATCACACCTGAACAGAGTGAGTACTGGGTCAGAGGTAGAATCAACAGATCTTTGCTTCAGGAAACATGTATTTTCACAGTACATTAACATATACCATCAGCAATGTGTGTGTCTGTTCTCAGAGAGCTGCTCCGGGGAGGAGTTTATGTGTGACCACGGGCGCTGCATCCTGCCTGTGTCAGTGTGTGACGGTCAGCCCAACTGTCATGACCTCTCTGATGAGGCCAACTGCAGCCACAAGCACAAAGGTAAGAACAGGGTGTACAGCACAGTACATACTCAGCATCATAGTGAGGCATCTGCATACATACAGCAGCTCATAGCAAAATAATGCAAAATGGTAGTCTCCTAAGTCTCGCTCATCACAAAGTCGTGAGGAAGCCTGGTAATCAATTCTAGTAAAAGGGCAATCGTTTGCTTATCTATGCGAAACTAAACATCACCGTTTTTTGCTATGTTGTTGAACAGAGTGTGGGGGCCAAAAGACTGGACTCTACGGCTACCTGGCGAGTCCAAACCACCCAAAGCCTTACCCTCAACAACAGGTACCAACCTACACCTGATCTAGTAAACCATCACCAACATGCATCGTATCTAATTGACATACCCAGCCATATACCCAGAATACACTTCATGAAATCCTACCATGGTGAAGTATGTTTAATCTACTCTTATTTCTCTGTCAGTTGTGCACATGGCAGATCTCTGTGGAGGAGGGTCATGTGATCAGGCTGAGTTTCCATAACTTCAGTCTGGAGACTCAGGACGTGTGTGAGTTTGACTATGTAGAGGTGCGTGACCGTGCTGATACCGGGGCCGGCAGAGTACTCGGACGGTAAGACCTATTATAATAGCTTCCCAATGTTTTTATTTCATACACTACCAATTAATTAGTTCAGAAGGGTTGAAAAAAAGGAATGCTCAAAGCAAGTACATCCAGGCAAATGAAATGTTCTAAAATCAAGCGTAGGTGTTGTATGACAGACAGTATGTGACATGAATACAGAACCAGTCAAAAGTCATTCAAGGGGTTTTCTTTATTTTTACTTTATTTATTTTTGTACTGTTTTCTAAGTCATCAAAACTATGAAATAACATGCAGAATCATGTATTAACCAAAAAAGTATTAAACCAATCAAAATATACTTTATATTTGAGATTCTTCAAAGTAGCCACTCTTTGCCTTGATGACAGCTTTGCACGCTCTTGGCATTCTCTCAACCAGCTTCATGAGGTAGTCACCTGGAATGGATTTCAACTAACATGTGTGCCTTGTTAACAGTTCATTTGTGGAATTTTGTTTGAGCCAATCAGTTGTGTTGTGACAAGGTAGAGGTGGTATATGGACTTGGTAAAAGACCAAGTCCATATTATGGTAAGAACAGCTCAAATAAGCAAAGAGAAATGACAGTCCATCATTACTTTAAGAGATGAAGGTCAGTCAATATGGAACATTTCAAGAACTTTGAAAGTGTCTTCAAGTGAAGTCGCAAAAACCATCAAGCCTTATGATGAAACTTGCTCTCATGAGTCCAAATTTGAGATTTATGGTTCTAACAACCGTGTATTTGTGAGATGCAGAGTAGGTGAACGGATGATCTCTGCATGTGTGGTTCCCACCATGAAGCATGGAGGAGGAGGTGTGATGGAGTGGGGGGGCTTTTCTGGTGACACTGTCAGTGATTTATTTAGAATTCAAGGCACGCTTAACCAGCATGGCTACCACAGCATTCTGCAGTGATACGCAATCCCATCTGGTTTGCGCTTATAAGGACTATCATTTGTTTTTCAACAGGACAATATATTTTGATTTGTTTAACACTTTGTTGGCTACTACATGACATATGTGTTATTTCATAGTTTTGATGTCTTTTTGATTATTATTCTATAATGCAGAAAATAGTCCAAATAAAGAAAACCCTTGAATGTGTAGGTGTGGCTATCTTTTGACTGGTACTGTATGTGTACCATAAAACATTCACAACAGTAACAGCACTCTTCCTTGATAAGACAGTGTAGCCTGTAGTAGGCAAGCCTGTGGTGGGGGCTCCTACGCTTGCGAAACAGAACATGGTCACAAACAGATCTGGGACCAGGCCAATTGTACCCTACTGTACAACAGCCTGAAACACAGTACTACTGTTAATGTACCACAGCCAGCTCTAGTGTTCCTTCTCTATCCTGTCCCAGGTACTGTGGAACCAGCCTGCCTCCTGAGCTGACCTCCTCTGGGCCTCAGATAACCGTGGTATTTGTAGCTGACGAGGGTGTGGCAGACAGTGGCTTCAACGCGTCCTACCAGGCCATCTCCCTCTCTGAGAGTGAGACCCCCCCCACCCCCCCCACCCCCACACACACACACACACAGGTGGTGTTCAGTAGGACAGACCGTAGCAAAACGTTTAGCAACAGGACCATCCTTGTTTCAAAACGTTTCCTCCTTAATGAAGATAACCGAGATCGGTCTCCCTGTATCTAGTCTGTTATGCTCTTGTAAACGTAGAAAATAAGCCAATTTATTAAAACATCTAAAAGTGGTTTAGTTAAAGGAATTACACTGGAAATACGAGAAGTGTATCACCTGTTTACTTGTTTGGGACAGGAACATGCAGTCCTACTCAGTTTGCCTGCAGCAGTGGAGAGTGCCTGCACCAGGAGTGGCTGTGTGATGGCTGGACTGACTGTGCAGACGGGACAGATGAGCACAACTGTGACAACTCGACCTATCCCACTTTCAGTGAGCCAACAATACACAAGACACCCATCATATTGGTTTGATTCCTACAGCAATAACACAACTGCTACGCTTTCAAGTAGAATTACTCCATTATGACAGATTAGTAACCTTTTCTGTATTTGTATCATACCTCTCCCCCAGGCTTGTCCTGTGAACCCATCGAGGTGGAGATGTGTCAGGGCCTGAGCTACAACCACACCTCCTTCCCCAACATTTGGCTGTCCATCGCTGACCAGAGAGAGGCAGCCACGCTGCTCCGTCAGTACATGGTGAGAACGCACACCTGGCCTGTCAACACACAACCACACAGAACAATATAAATGTTTCTTTAATGTGTTTTTAGTTAACTTGAACATTATTTGTAACATAATATAGGTGCATAGCAGTGGAGGCTGCTGAGGGGAGGATGACTCATAATAATGGCCAGAATGGAATCAAACACATGGTGTTCATGTGTTTGATACCATTCCATTCAAGCCATTCCAGACATTATTATGAGCCGCCCTCCCGTCAGCAGCCTCCACTGGTGCATAGCAATATGTTGTTTCATCCACGATAAACCAACTACACACTGAAAAAGACCATAAAAGGGATGTGCAGACCTCCTTTAAGTGTTTGATTCTGATGGAGGTAGATACTGTACAGCCGCTCTGTAACTCTCTCCCCTGTGGTTTGTGGTTACCAGGTACTGATGGAGCTGGCGTGTTTCCAGCCCCTGCGCAGGCTGGTGTGTGGGATGTTCATGCCCCACTGCAGCCCTCAGGGTGGGGTGCTGCAGCCCTGCCGGTCAGTGTGCTCCTGGGCAGCGCAGCAGTGTAGTCAGGCCCTGGATGTCTTCACCTTCAGCTGGCCCTTCAACTGCCACCTGCTACCTGACTCCCAAGACCCTATGGAGTGCTCCAGCCCTTGAAGTATAGCACCTGCCCCATTCTTTGGCTACAGTACAACCATAGTTATGAGATTAATCCAACACAGGACTATAAGAAATCTTAAGAATACCATCAAAGCTCCAATCTTTTGAACGAATCTTGCAGTCTCGCTTGGACACTGAACATCATCATCATCTAAGGACCTTTACATGCAAAAAGAATCACAATGTTGCACTTCTGCAGACTCTATATGGTTCTAGCCTTGTACAGCATAATACAGATGTATGGAACAGAACCGGTTGGAGTTAACATGGGAATAGAAAATAATTGTACATCTTAATAAATACAATGCTGATTTTGACATACTGTAGCTTGATGTTTTGCAAATGTGTATGATTGAACCATACATTTTTAGTGTAATGAATTTGACCGAGACAATACTTGTATGTTCTACATCAAATGCAATTTTTTTTGCACTATATTTATTTCTGTTTTCATGTCATTTAAAATAATGATTGATCCTGTCCAGAAACCTAAAGAAATAACATTTCAAAAAAGGATAGGATCGTAAACCATTTTTATTGCATTTTCTGACACACCGAAACATGGTGCCTTACCTTCATACGGTTAGTGAATGAATGAACTGTAAAGATTTGACCTTTCCAGGGAAAACCTCAGATTATGTCAGTATGACAAAATACAGTGACATTACAATCCAAAGTGGTTTTGACATGGAAGTTGATTGTTCCTTACATGACCCTACCTGATATCTCATTTATTCAATATATCACTTCTGACATGTATGCTTACAGTATATGGGATACATTGATTATAAGAAGTCCTCAATTGATACATAAGCCCCAATGATCAATTTCACATATGAAACAAATAATTAAATTATTCCGTAATCATACTTACACTATACTTAACAAAAAAACAGTAGTGATGGCTGCAATGATTGGTTGTTATGGCGGCGTGATGAGTTTGAGCGTGTGTTCGAGGGCCACGGCAGTGAGGCCCCACACGCGGTACTTCCCGTTGCGGAACACGGGCAGGGTGTATCCGTAGCGCTCACCGGTACGGAAGTGGGTGTATCCCTGATTCTGGGGACTGCATACGTGGGAGAGCGACAGGGTGAAAATCTCTTCTACCTGAGAGAGAATGAGGAATGTCATTTTAACTCCATGTTAGTTGGCATTCGTGTTAGTTCAGCTCAAAGGCAAACAGAGTTCTTGTAACTGTACCTCGGCAGGATTTGGCTTGAACGACAGCGCCTCCAGGGGGCCGAGGTTGGCCAGTACAGGGGCTATCATCATTCCAGACTGAGAGAAAATGTGCAATGATTAGGGAAAGCGGCAGATCAACAATTTACATAATGAAGACATACTCATATTAAGAAATGTTTCACTGAAAGAATACTACAGCATCTCAACTGTTCTAGCGCAGAGGGGAGCTACTAGCTGTGTGTCAGTGCGTCACATAGAGATGAATGGGGATCATGAAGGATTATGGGTAGGGTTAAGGTCCTCACCATATCCCGGATTGGTTTCAGCACGCCCCACACTTGGTTTGTTGCCACAGTGATGCCCAGTTCCTCACAAGCTTCTCTCAGGGCAGTGTCCACAACGTCCTTGTCCGAGGGGTCACGCTTGCCTCCTGCAAAACTGGAAATTCACACAGCACTTTGTCAATTTCTAGCCTTCTATACAACTTCATACATTCATTTATAAGACAATGTTTTTCTCAAAACACACTAACAAAGTTGTCATTCTCAGAGTTGTTAAGTTATGTCATGACATCATATGTCAAACATTAAATAGCCCAAAAGCAGTGGGAATGGTGCAGGAGTCTGTGGTTACCTGACGTCGCCCTTGTGTCTGCCCTTCAGTGCTGTGGATCTGAGGGTGAACAGGAAGGCGGGCTCTCCCTCCACAGAGCAAAGAGAGACCAGCACAGACGCCCACTTCAACTGGGCCTCACTGGGCCCCCTTTCCCCCCGGACGTCTTTCTCATACAGAGCCACATTAGGCTCCAGGCTCTGCCGGCAGCGCGCCTCGTTCACCAGCGAAAGGCACTCCCTCATGGCACCCTCCGGGCTGGAGGCAGCAGACTGGTGCAGGCCTTGGCTCTGGACTGAAAGGAGTCGCTGGGGATCCACAGTCCACTGTTTGGGTGTGGACACAAGCAGTCTGTGAAAAATGTCCTTGTGAATCTTTCCACTTTGATCAGGACTGAATGTGATGTTGACCTTCACCTCAGCAGACAAACATTGGCTACCATTGTCAGTTTGCCTCCTTTGTAGAAGGCACTTATGGTCGCTAGAACATTCGGTGGCTTTGGAATTGTCCAAATGTTCCAATGAAGTGGTTTTCCAAGGGTCACATGCTACTATCACCGGCAGTCGTGGTGTAAGTTTCAAAGAGACAAAGCTAGAGTCCTGAGACAATTGAGGTCGGTTGGGAGGGGTGGCTTTTTGTAAGGGGTGTTGAGGTGCGGTGTTAAGGAGACAGCTTTCACAACCAGAGGTGCTTCTGCTAACAAGGTGTGAAGAGATGGCTGCCTCCTCCCCTCCACCATTCACTCCATCCCCCTGACAGAGACTTCTCCCTGCTTTGGGTCCATTCCCCCTCTGACAGGCGTGTTCAGGTAGGGCAGGCACGTGGGGGTCTCTGACAGACAGCAGCAGGGTTCTGACAGGGCATGTCAAGGCCAGAATTTGTGGACTCCTGAACATTCTTGAAAATAGAGATGAGACAAAATAATAATTTCCTTTGCTCCACTAAACAAGGCTCAATGGTTAACTTATGTAAATAAATAAAAGAAGTAAGCCTATTTTGACATGAGTGCAGTACAAATAAATAGGTTGTCCTCACTCTTCCCTGCAGCAGTGATTCTCAAACCGCTCCTCTGGGACCTCCCGCAGTTCCATGCATTTCCAAAGCTAGTACACCTGATTAAACTTGCCAATTAATCAAGCCCTTAATTAATTTAAGTGAATCAGGTGTGCTAACGTTACTTCAGAACAACACAATTTTGACACGTCTGGGGGTCCCCGAGGTGAGGTTTGAGAATAACTATTTTAAACTACTGCATTTGTTTATATATATATATATATATATATAAGTGTGACATGGGTCATTTTCCTGATTGCACATTCTGTAATCTGTAGCTAACATTGTGCAACAACGCTGCAAATTGAAGTTGCTGTCAGCAAGCAAGCAAGCTAACGTTAGCTGCTAGCCCAATGCATAATCTGGCAATTGGCTAGCTAGTTTTACAACCAACACTATTCAACGTTACCTTTCTTAGAATTCAGCTACTTAAAAAATGGTTTGAAGTTAACATTAGCTATTACCTAAGTTGTCAAACAAATCCGATTCTCGTCATTGGTGGCTAGCTAGATATAGCTAACGTTGTAGCTAGCTGGTTAGGCAATGTTCCCTAGCTGTCAAACACATTTTGCTAGCCGGTTAGCAAATGCTATCAAGTTTTTTTATTTTATCATGCAACTAGTACGAAAAAATAAAATTAGTCACATCTCAAAAGGATCCCAATCTTATTCCAGGTCCAGTAAGCAACGGAGGTTAATGAATCCCCCGGTTCATCTATAGTAGCTAGCTACTGCGCCAGTACCAAATATGTCCCTGAAAAAGCTTCATGTCATCACTTGCCCTCACGAGGTGAAACGATATCAACCATTTAGAGATGCCATACCACAAATAATATAAGGCCTGTCAAACCATGAAGTATTATACATTTATGTGAAGTTATTATTTACAAAAGAAAATATCTAGGAGTTTACTCATTTCTTATTTGAAGCAGGGCAATTCCACGGTGACAATTTCTATGAGACTTAGATTTTTCTCAAAAAATGTATACCAAACAAAAACCATAGACTGTTATGTTTAACAAATCACACAGCTCTAATCACAACGACAACTTTGAACAATTTTACACTGAATATTTTACAAAACATTTACTGGAAGAACTGGGCAGATGCAGTTTGGTTACAGAATTTCTGTAAACTCTCCCTCAGTTTTTACATTTGTGACCACGTTTTACAAAAACTCTTAACTCATTTGTTCCCAACTTTTCCCAGACTTTCCACTATGCAAATCTTATGTCATTAGTATGGCATAATCCGATCACGTAATTCTTATTATTTGTATGTGTGTGTGTAAACACAAAAGTTAGTGGATTTGGCTATTTCAGTCACACCCTTTGCTGACAGGTGTATACAATTGAGCATACAGCTATGCAATCTCCATAAACAAACATTGGCAGTAGAATGGCCTTACTGAAGAGCTCAGTGACTTTCAATGTCATAGGATGACACTTTTCCAAGTCAGTTTGTCCGATTTTGCACTGCTAGAGCTGCCCCGGTCAACTGTAAGTGCTGTTATTGTGAAGTGGAAACCTCTAGGAGCATTAATGGCTCAGCAGCGAAGTGGTAGGCCACACAAGCTCACAGAACGGGACCGCCTGTCCTCTGTTTAAACACTCACTACAGAGTTAAACTGCCTCTACAAGCAACATAAGCACAATAACTATAATTATAACACAGCCCATCTATAATTTAGCCCAAACAACTACCTCTTTCCCTGTATGTTTGTTTTACAACGACAGAGTTACACATGGAGTATGTGTCGAACTGCTTTGTTTATCTTGGCCAGGTCGCAATTGTAAATGAGAACTTGTTCTCAACTTGCCTACCTGGTTAAATAAAGGTGAAATAAAAATAAATAACTGTATTCGCCAGGAGTACCCTACCTGCCCAAATGCATAGTGCCAACTGTAAAGTTTAGTGGAGGAGGAATAAATGGTCTGGGGCTGTTTTTCATGGTTCAGTCTAGGCCCCATAGTTCCTGTGAAGGGAAATCTTAACACTACAGCATACAATGACATTCATAATTTATTTGATCATTCAGCAAGTTTCCCTATCAGCATCCAGACCAAAATCATTGTGAATAGGCTTGGAAGTTCTTTCAAAGAGATGACCCACTGAAATAAAATGGTGATTCAATCAAATGTATTTATAAAGCCTTTTTTTTTTTTTTTACACCAGATGTCAAAGTGCTTATACAGTAACCCATCCTAAAACCCCAAAGGGCAAGCAATGCAGATGTAGAAATACAGTGGCTAGGGGGAAAAAAACCTAGGAAGAAACCTAGAGGAACCAGGCTCTGAGGGGTGGCCAGTGCTCTTCTGGCTGTGCTGGGTGGAGATTATAGGAGTACGTGGCCATTAAGTCATCTTTTAAGATTTTATAAAGTTCATAGATTACCAGCAGGGTCAAATAATAATCACAGTGGTTGTAAAGGGTGCAACAGGTCAGCACCTCAGGCGTAAATGTCAACTGGCTTTTCAAAGCCAAGCATTCCGAGGTCTGGACAGCAGGTGCGAGAGAGATCGAGAGGGAGCAAGAGAGCGGGTTGAAAACAGCAGGTCCAGGACAGGATGGCACGTCTGAACAGATCAGGGTTCCATAGCAGCAGGGAGAACAGTTGAAATTGGAGTAGCAGCATGAACAGGTGGACTGGGGACGAGGACAGCCAGGAGTCGTCAGGCCAGGTGGTCCGAGGCATGATGGGTACGCACAAGTCCATGTAATGCTTTGTAGGTTAGCAGCAAAACCTTAATCAGCCCTAGCCTTAACAGGAAGCCAATGTAAAGATTAGCACTGGAGTAATATTATCCATTTTGGGGGGACATTTTTCAAGATTCCTGCAGCCGTATTTAGCGTAAACTAAAGTTTTAAGTGTTTATCTGGGAAGCTGGAGAGTAGAACATTGTAGTAGTCTAATCTAGAAGTAACAAAAGCATGGATGAGCTTTTCTGCATAATTTTTGGACAAAAAGTTAGATTTTTGCAATGTTACGAAGATGGAAAAAAGCTGCCCTTTCTTGATATGTTTGTCAAAAGAGAGATCAGGGTCCAGAGTAATGCAGAGATCCTTCAGTTTTATTTGAGACAGCTGTACAACCATAAAATTAATTGTCAGATCAAACAGCAGATGTCTTTGTTCCTTGGGACCGAGAACTCTAGTATCTTTGTTTTGTCCGAGTTTAAAAGTAAAACATTTGCCACTATCCACTTCCTTATGTCTGAAACACACAGGCTTCCGGGTTAGTCAATTTTGGGGCTTCACCATTGAAATGTACAGCTGTGTGTCGTCCGCATAGCAGTGAAAGTTGGCAATGTTTTTCCCAATGACATCACCAAGATGTAGAATATATAGGGAAACAATAGTGGTCCTAAAAGGAACCTTGAGGAACACCAACATCATTACTTTGTCAGAGGACAAACCATCCACCGAGACAAACTATCTTTCCGACAGATGAGATCTAAACCAGGCAAGAACTTGTCCTTGTAGACCTGTTAGGGTTTCCAATCTCCACAAAAGGATGTGGTGACCGATGGTGTCTCAAGCGCCACTAAGGTCTAGGAGCACGAGGACAGATGCAGAGCCTTGGTCTGACACCATTAAAAGGCAATTTACCACCTTCACGAGTGCGGTCTCAGTACTATGATGTGGTCTAAAACGAGACTAGCGTGTTTCACATACATTATTTGTCTTCAGGAAGACAGTGAGTTGCTGCTTTAAAAAAAATTTGAATGGGAGGAAATTCGAAATAGGCTGATTAGTTAAAAAATCTGGGTCAAGGTTTGGCTTTTTCAGGAGAGGCTTTATTACTGCCACTTAGTGTGTTTGGGACACATTCAGAGGATAGGGAGCTGTTTATTACGTTCAGTATAGGAGGGCCAAGCACAAGAAGTAGCTCTTTCAGTAGTTTAGTTGGAATAGGGTCCAGTAGGCAGCTGGAAGGTTTGAAGGCCATGACTATTTTCGTGAATGTGTCGAAATACAGGATAAAAAACTTGTCTCCAATGATCCTAGGTCCTGGCAGTTCTGTGCAGTTTTGGAGAAATAAGCATATTCAAAAAGGAGTGAGTCACTGCTGAAGTGAAGGCGATCCTCACTTGGGGAATGCTGCTTTTTAGTTAGCTGTGTAACCATATTTAAAAATAAATTGGATTGTTTTTATTCTCCTCAACCAGCTTGGAAAAGTAGGCTAATCGAGCACCAGTAAGGGCGCTTCGATATTTCATGGTACTGTCAAATATTTTTATAACTAAACCAAGATAGACCACAGCCTGTTGTTTCAAATGGGAACAAATGAGTTATAATGGGCAAAACAAGCATGGAGGTGGGCAGAGCTAAGCATGAGCTAGCAAGATCCTTTTGGTGCGTTCTATCACGCATGCACATTTTTCCGTTAGGGAACACCTACTCTGTGAAGTGCACGTGTGCAATAACTCAAGTTGCCTTTGCACTCCTTCTAAACAACGCAATTTTTGAAACTTTGGCGAAGAGTAAAGTTTACAAAACTTAGTCCACTCTGTTCATAACATATATTCTAATTTTGGGAACAGAAAATAGTCCTGAGATCCCAAGTTTTGTCGATGAGAAAATGTGCAGAATGTCAGCCAAAATCCATCTCATTCCATCTTCTCCCACTGCTGGCAACTGGGCTTCCTCTCAATACCATTATTTTTGGTATTGAGTGGAAACGCCAAGCCGATGCTTTACATTTATACATCTGGTAAAATATCTCTCACTGTTCTGTCTGTGGTCTTTCCAAGCTAGTCGGAATACATAGTTTGTTGGAACGCCATTTCCGTTCCAATTTTCTGGAAGATTGCTTCAGGGCTCGGATATTTTCTGTCTACCAGGAAGCTCATTTCTTGTGACACAATGTTTTTGTTTTGCATCTAGGGTATCACGCTAGGTTAAGTTTGTTGATAAATTTATGATGAGAGCACCCCTCCAGCTTGGATGGAGTCCGTCACTCCTCAGCAGGCCAGGCTTGGTCCTGTTTGTGTGGGGATCCAAGAGAGGGACAGTTATCTACAAATTCTATCTTTTGGGAGGGGCAGAAAACAGTTTTGTTTTCAACCAGCGATTGAGTTGTGCAAGTCTGCTGTAGAGCTCATCACCCCCCCACTCCCCACCAAACTGGGAGGGGGCCAGAGACAATTACTCGATACCAACACATCTTTCTTATCTAAGTTACACTCAAGTTATGTTGTGCTTGGTGGCCTCTGACAGTTTCATTCTAACATCGTTGATGTGGATAACAATACCCCTGCGAGCTACACTCGCCAGTTTTAGCCTCAGCTAGCACCAATTTCAGATTAGCCTTTATGTCGGTAGCCCTGCCCACTGGTAAATAATGTATGATAGCTGGATGATTCTTTTTCATTATAAACTGGGTGGTTCGAGCCCTGAATGCTGATTGGTTGACAGCTGTGTTATATCACACACCACGAGTATGAAAACACATTTATTTTTACTGCTCTAATTACGTTGGTAACCAGTTAATAATAGCAATAAGGCACCTCTGGGTTTGTGGTATATTGGCCATATACCACACTGCCTCGTGCCTAATTGCTTAAGTCTAATATTGCGGGTAATGGAGTCGCCAATGACTAGGATTTTCAATTTATCAGAGCTAATGGTGGGAGGCTTTGGCGGCTCAGATGCCATAATGGGTGGAGAAACCTGAGAAGGCTTGGGCTCTGACTCCGACTTGTTGCTTAGTGGGGAAAACCAGTTGAAAGAGCAACACTGGTTGAGCATGCCAACAGGCTTTCTTTCCAGAACCATTGAGAAAATTGTACGGCTCAAGGGACTGTGCAGGGGGACTAACACAACCTGTATTTACTGGCGGCACAGACGCTGTATCTTTCCTTCACTTAAATTGTCCTTGCCTTGCGTCTGAACGATTGCGTCTGAAGCCGAACATGCAACTCAGCTATCCTCACCATAAGGCGATAGTTCTTCTGTAGAGCGACTGCAATGAGAAGGCATAATGTTATGTCCAGGGTAGAAAAAATGTAAGACAAATAAATTGAGGACAAAACTAAGACGTTGGTAAACTTGTTAGATACAGAGTTTGATTAAATAGTTAAGAGTAAAAAACAAAAGGTTTGTCAGGTAGCCAAGTAGCAACAAACAGTACAGAGACAATGCGGAAGTGCTTTGCATCACCAGTCATGTGAACTCGATTAAATGTATCAAAGATGGAATTTTTTTCCGTAATGAGGCCAGTGTCTGAATTAATTGGTTGTGGCCGAGAGGTGAAAGTAGAACCCTTCAGGGATTTGACAGTTTTCCAGAATTTAGCTGGGTTCCCATTACAATCCGAAAGAGCGGTTACATAATAATCCACAATCGTATTGAAGACATCTGCAAAAAAGCTCAAAGCTAAATCAGGTTCAGGGATAGCTGAAATGCAATCAAGGTCACTAAATTGTGCTACTTTGTTAGTTTGTTTGCGTTTTGTGTAACTTATTCAACTTATTGTTTACATAATGTTGCTGCTACCATCTCTTATGACCAAAAATAACTTCTGGACATCAGAACAGCGATTACTCACCACGGACTGGAAGAAACTTTTTCCTTTAACGAGTCCGACGAGAAGGATATCCTGTTTTCACTGGAACAGGCCCAGATCTCTGCCTTTTGCTTGAAGAAAATGGCAGGGAAAGGGGCCGCAGTCGGGCAGCCTTCTGAGAATCCTTAGGCAAGCAAGTAAACTCTCTTCTTGCTAATGTGCAATCATTGTAACATAAAATTGATGACCAAAGATTAAGATTATCCTACCAACGGGACATTAACTGTAATCTTATGTTTCACCGAGACGTGGCTGAATGACGATATGGACAATATAGAGGTAGTGGGATTTTCCATGCACCATCTGGTAAAACAAGGGATGGGGGTATGTCTATTTGTCAATAACTGCTGGTGCGCGATGTCTAACATTAAAGAAGTCTTGAGGTATTGCTCGCCTGAGGTAGAGTACCATATGATAAGCTGTAGACCATGCTATCTAATGAGAGTTCTCATCTATTATTCGTAGCTGTCTATTTACCACCATAGAACGAAGCTGGCACTAAGACCGCTCTCAACCAACTCTATAAGGCAATACGCAAAGAAGAAAATGCTCAACCAGAAGCGGCACTTAACATGTACAACCAGAGGAGAGAGAAATCCTAGACCACCTTTATTCCACATACAGAGATGCATACAAAGCTCTCCCCTGCCCTCCATTTGGCAAATCTGACCATTTTCTATTCTCCTGATTCCTGTTTACTAGCAAAAACTAACGCAGGAAGTACCAGTGACTCGCTCAACACGGAAGTGGTCAGACAACACAGATGCTACACTACAGGACTGTTTTGCTAGCACAGACTGGAATATGTTCTGGGATTCATCCAATGGCATTGAGGAGTACACCACCTCAGTCATCGGCTTCATCAATAAGTGCATTGACGACGTCGTTCCCACAGTGACTGTACATACATATCCCAACCAGAAGTCATGGATTACAGGCAACATCCGCATTGAGCTAAAGGCCGCTTTCAAGGAGCGGGAGACTAATCCGGACGCTTGATAAGAAATTCTGCTATGCCCTCAGATGAAGCATCAAACAAGCAACGCGTCAATACAGGATTACAATTGAATCCTACTACACCGGCTCTTGACGCTTGCCGGACATGGCAGGGCTTAAACTATTACTGACTACAAAGGGAAACCCGAGCCTACCAGACGAGCTAAATGCCTTTTATGCTCGCTTTGAGGCAAGCAACACTGAAGCATGCACGAGAGCACCAGCTCTTCTGGATGACTGTGTGATAACGATCTCAGTAGCAGATGTGAACAAAACCTTTTAAACAGGTCAACATTCACAAAGCCGCTGGGCCAGATGGATTACCAGGACGTGTACTCAAAGCATGCGTGGACCAACTGTCAAGTGTCTTCATTGATATTTTCAACCTCTCCTTGACAGTCTGTTATACCTTTTTATGTTTCAAGCAGACCACCATAATCCCTGTGCCCAAGGAAGCGAAGGTAACCTGCCTAAATGATCACCATCCCTTGGCACTCACGCCAGTAGCCATGAAGTGCTTTGAAAAGGCTGGTCATGGCTCACATCAACAGCATCCTCCCGGACACACTAGACCCACTCAAAATCGCATACCCCAACAGATCCACAGATAACGCAATCTCAATCGCACTCCACTGCCCTTTCTCACCTGGACAAAAGGAACACGTATGTGAGAATGCTGTTCATTGACTACAGCTCAGCGTTCAACACCATAGTGCCCACGAAGCTCATAACTAAGCTAACGATTCTGGGACTAAATGCCTCCCTCTGCAACTGGATCCTGGGTTTCCTGACGGGCTGCCCTCCAAATGGTAAGAGTAGGCAACAACACGTCTGCCATGGTGAATCTTAAAGGATCTGGGTCCTGCTAGTGAGACAACTTCCGGTGAAACTGGAGGGCGCATAATTAAAATAAATAATCATAAATATTATGGATTTGAAACATTTAGGTGCATATAAATGTCTTATATCGGCTGAAAGCTTAAATTCTTAAATCTAACTTCATTGTCCTATTTACAGTAGCTATTACAGCGAAAACATGCCATGCAATTGTTTGAGGACAGCGCCCCAGATCAAAATATTTTTCCTCCGGCACAGGTTTCATACATTCACATATAAAGTTAGTTTTTGAAAATCTTCCTGTCATCCAAAGGGTACCAGCTATAACATGTAGTGTCGTTTTGTTAGATAAAATCCTTCTTTATATCCGAAAAAGTTTGTTGGCGCATCGATTTGAGGAATCCACTTGTTCAACTTGCAGAGAAAGGAATCCGAAAATCTACCCCTAAACTTTGTTTCAACAAGTCAAAATACGTTTCTATTTACTCCTCAGATACCCTAAAATGTAATCGAACTATACTTTTTATTTCGGAAAGGAGGTTCAATAGGAAACCGATCTTTAAAAAAAAAAAAGTTTTTACATTTCTTCATGGCGCGCGTAAACACGGACTTCCAGTACTGTGTCCTACAAAAACGTTTATTTCTTATTAGTTTTTGAAGTTACAAGCCTGAAAACTTTAACATAGACTGCTGACACCCTGTGGAAGGATGCTAATTTACAATATGACCTTTCTCTTGCAATTCTAAGAGGATGATCTCTCTCTCAACCATCCTGGTTGGTTTTTCTTTTGATTTTCTCATATCATATCTATTGTTATATTGTTCTACATTATTTTAACATTTCTACAAACTTCAAAGTTTTCTTTTCAATGGTACCAATTATATGCAAAACTGCTTCAGGGCCATGAGCTACAGGAAGTTTACTTTGGGCACGTCATTCAGGTGGAAATTGAGAAAAAGGTGCCTAGCCCTAAGAAGTTACCACTGGGGCCCCTCAGGCATGTGTACTTAGTCCCCTCCTGTACTCCCTGTTCACCCACAACTGAGTGGTCTGAGTGACTCCAACACCCATCATTAAGTTTTCTGACGACACCACAGTGGTAGGCCTGATCACCGACAACGATGAGACGACCTATGGGGAGGAGGTCTGAGAACTGTCAGTATGGTGCCAGGACAACAACCTCTTCCTCTATGAGCAAGACAAAGGAGCTGATCGTGGATTACAAGAAAAGGCAGGCCGAACAGGCCCCCATTAACATCGACGGGGCTGTAGTGGAGCAGGTTGAGAGCTTCAAGTTCCTTGGTGTCCACATCACCAAAGAACTATCGTGGTCCAAACATACTAAGACAGTCGTGAAGAAGGCACGACAAACCCTTTCCCCCCTCAGGAGACCGAAAAGATTTGGCATGGGTCCCCAGATCCTCAAAAGGTTCTACAGCTGCACCAAAGAGAGCATCCTGACCGGTTGCATCACCCCCTCCCTTTTGTACACTGCTGCTACTTGCTGTTTATTATCTATGCATTGTCACGTCACCCCTACCTACATGTACAAATTACCTCAAGTAACCTGTACCCCCGCACACTGGCTCAGTATCTTATTGTGTTACTTTTTGTTATAATTTTTTACTTTAGTCTACTTTACTTTACTACTTTCTTAACTCTTCTTCAACTGCACTGTTGGTTAAGGGCTTGTAAGTAAGAATTTCCCAGTAAGGTCTACACTTGTATTCAGCGCATGTGACAAAGTTTGATTTGATAAAATGAAGAACAAGTAAAACAATTAAAAGCTTGTAAGCTGAAGTTTTTAAAGTTCCTCTTTGTGATGACATGAGGCTTAGCTTTTTGTATTAAAATCAAATTGTATTGGTCACATACACGTGGTTAGCAGATGTTAATGCGAGTGTAGCAAAATGCTTGTGCTTCTAGTTCCGACAATGCAGTAATATCTAACAAGTAATTGAACGATTCCCCAACAACTACCTAATACACACAAATCTAAAGGGGTGAATATGTACATATATGGATGAGCGAATATCCGAGCGGCATAGGCAAGGTGCAATGGATGGTGTAAAATAGTCTATACATAATGAGTAATGTAAGTTATGTAAACATGATTTAAAGTGCCATTGTTTAAAGTGACTTGTGATCCATTTTATTCAAGTGGCCAGTGATTTGGGACTCAATCTAGGCAGCAGCCTCTGAGTTAGTGATTGCTGTTCAGCAGTCTGATGGCCTTGAGATTGCTGTTTTTCTGTCTCAGTTTTGATGCACCTGTACTGGCCTCGCCTTCTGGATGGTAAGCGGGGTGAAAAGGCAGTGGCTCGTGTGGTTGTTGTCCTTGATGAACTTCTCGGCCTTCCTGTGACATCAGGTGCTCTAGGTGTCATGGAGGGGAGGTAGTTTTCCCCCGGTGATGCGTTGTGCAGACTGCACAACCCACCCTCTGGAGAGCCTTGCGGTTGAGGGCGGTGCAGTTGCCGTACCAGGCTGTGATGCAGCCCAACAGGATGCTCTCGATTGTGCATCTGTGAAAGTTTGTCAAGGTTTTAGATGACAAGCCAAATTTCTTTAGCCTCCTGAGGTTGAAGAGGTGCTGTTGTGCCGCCTTCACCACACCGTCTGTGTGGGTGGACCATTTCACACCGTCTGTGATGTGTATGCAGAAGAACTTAACTTTCCACCTTCTCCACTGCTGTCCCTCTGATGTGGATAGGGGGGTGCTCCCTCTGCCATTTCCTGAAGCCCACGATCATCTCCTTTGTTTTGTTGACATTGAGTGAGAGGTAGTTTTGCTGACACCACCCTCGCCTCCTCCCTGTAGGCTGTCTCGTCGTTGTTGGTAGTTGAGCCCACTACTGTTGTGTCGTCTGCAAACTTGATGGAGTTGGAGGCGTGCATGGCCACACAGTCATGGGGGAACGGGGAGTACAGGAGGGGGCTGAGCACGCACCCTTGTGGACCCTAGTGTTGAGGGTCAGCGAAGTGGACATGTTTTTTCCTACCTTTACCACTTGGGGGCGGCCTGTCAGAATGCGGCCTGTCAAAGTCCATGACCCAATTGCACAGGGCAGGGTTGAGACCCAGGGCTTCCAGCTTGGAGGGTACTGTGGTGTTGACTGCTGAGCTGAAGTCAATGAGCAGCATTCTTACATGGGTATTCCTCTTGTCCAGATAGGGCAGTGTGAATGTGGTTGCATTGACTGTGGACCTGTTGGGGTGTTATGCAAATTGAAGTGGGTCTAGGGTGGCCGGTAAGCTGGAGGTGATATGATCCTTGAATTGTCTCTCAAAGCACTTCATGGTGATGGTGAGTTCTACGGGGCGGTAGTCATTTAGTTCAGTTATCTTTGCCTTCCTGGGTGCAGGAACAATGGTGACCATCTTGTAGCATGTGAGGACAGCTGACTGGGATAGAGCGATTGAATATGTCTGTAAACACACCAGCCAGCTGGTCTGCGCAACCTCTGAGGACGCGGCTAGGGATGCCGTCTGGGCCAGCAGCCTTGCGAGGGTTAACACATTTAAATGTCTTACTCACGTCAGCCACGGGAGAGGAGAGGGAAGGGGGGGTGGGGAGACCAGTCCTTGTTAGAAGGCAGTGACGGTGGCACTGTATTATCCTCAAAGCGGGCGAAGAAGGTGTTCAGTTTGTCTGGAAGCATGACGTTGGTGTCCGTGACGCGGCTGGTTTTCTTTTTGTAGTCCGTGATTTCCTGTAGACTCTGCCACATACGCCTCGTGTCTGAGCCGTTGAATTGCGACTTCACTTTGTCCCTTCCCGACATTCCGCTCGTTTGATTGCTTTGCGGATGGAATAACTACACTGTTTATATTCAACCATATTCCCAGACCTCTTTCCATGGTTAAATGCGGTGGTTCGCGCTTTCAGTTTTGCGCGAATGACGCCATCCAGCCACAGTTTCTGGTTAGGGTAGGTTTTAATAGTCATGGTGGTTACAACCTCTCCAATGCACTTCCTTATAAACTCACTCACCGAGTCGGCGTATAGATCGATGTTGTTCTCATGAGGCTGACCAGAACATATCCCAGTCCACGTGATCAAAACAATCTTGAAACGTGGATTCTGATTGGTCAGAACAGCGTTGAATGGTTCTAGTCACGGGAACATCTTGTTTGAGTTTCTGCCTATAAGACGGTAGGAGCAAGATGGCGTCGTGGTCGGAATTGCAGAAGGGAGGGCGAGGGTGTGCCTTGTATGCGTCGCAGAAGTTAGAGTAGCAGTAATCGAGTTTTACCAGTGCGAGTACTGCAATCAATATGCTGATAGAATTTAGGTAGCATGGTTCTCAAATTTGCTTTGTTAAAATCCCCAGCTACAATAAATGCTGCCTCAGGATATATGGTGTACATTAGAGTCCAGTGAAGTTCCTTGAGGGCCGTCGTGGTGTCTGCTTGAGGGGGTGTATACACAGCTGTGACGATAACTGACGAGAATTCTCTTGGGAGGTAATATGGCCGGCATGTACTTCCGGCGCCGACAGATGGCCGCCTCGCTTCGCGTTCCTAGGAAACTATGCCGTATTTTTTTTATTTTTATGTGTTATATCTTACATTGTTACCCCAGGAAATCTTAGGTTTTATTACATACAGTCGGGAGGAACTATTGGATATAAGAGCAACGTCAACTCACCAACATTACGACTTTCCCGAAGCGGATCCTCTGTTTGGTCCACCACCCAGGACAATGGATCGGATCCCAGCTGGCGACCCAAAACAACAGCGCAGCAGAATGGGCAGACGGAGCGGTCTTCCATTCAGGCTCCGTAAATGGGCGCATTGTGCACCGCTCCCGAGCATACTACTCGCCGATGTCCAGTCTCTTGACAACAAGGTAGACGAAATCCGAGCAAAGTTTGCCTTCTGGAGAGACATCAGAGATTGTAATGTTCTTTGTTTCACGGAAACATGGCTCACTCGGGATACGTCATCAGAGTCGGTACAGCCACCTGGCTTCTTCACGCATCGCGCCGACAGAAACAAACATCTTTCTGGTAAGAAGAAGGGCGGGGGTGTATGCCTTATGATTAACGAGACATGGTGTGATCATAACAACATACAGTAACGAGACGTGGTGTGATCATAACAACATACAGGAACTCAAGTCCTTTTGTTCACCTGACCTAGAATTCCTTACAATAAAATGCAGACCGCATTACCTACCAAGAGAATTCTTCGATCATAATCTGTTGTGTGTATCCTCCCACCAAGCAGACACATCAACGTCCCTGAAAGAACCTCATTGGACTCCATGTAAACCGAAAACCATATATCCTAAGGCTGCATGTATAGAAGCTGGGGATTTTAACAAGGCTAAACTGAAAACAAGGCGCATATCAAATACGCGACTGAATACACAGTGTAGCTATTCCCTCCGCAAGGCAATCAAACAAGCTAAGCGTCAGTATAGAGACAATGTAGAGTCGTAATTCAACGGCTCAGACACGAGAGGTATGTGGCAGGGAAAACCCGCCCTGTCAAGGACCACGATGTCTTGCTCCCAGACAAACTAAACAATTTCTTTGCTCGCTTTGAGGACAACACAGTTCCACTGACACGGCCCACTACCAAAACCTGCGGGCTCTCCTTCACTGCAGCCAACGTGAGTAAAACATTTAAACGTGTTAACCTTCGCAAGGCTGCCGGCCCAGACGGCATGCCCAGACGGCATCCCCAGCCGTGTCCTCAGAGCATGCACAGACCAGCTGGCTGGTCTTATCCCAGTCTGCTGTTCCCACATGCTTCCAGAGGGCCACCATTGTTCCTGTTCCCAAGAAAGCGAAGGTAACTGAGCTAAATGTCGATCGCCCCGTAGCACTCAATTCCGTCATCATGAAGTGCTTTGAGAGACTAGTCAAGAACCATATCACCTCCACCCTAGACCCACTCCAATTTGCTTACCGCCCCAATAGGTCCACAGACGACGCAACTGCAATCACACTGCCCTAACCCATCTGGACAAGAGGAATACCTATGTAAGAATGCTGTTCATCGACTACAGCTCAACATTTAAAACCATAGTACCCTGCAAACTCGTCAGGTTGCCCTGTGCAACTGGGTCCTGGACTTCCTGATGGGCCTCCCACAGGTGGTGTGGGTAGGTAACATCTCCACCCTGCTGATCCTCAACACTGGGGCCCCACAAGGGTGCGTTCTCAGCCCTCTCCTGTACTCCCTATTCACCCATGACTGCGTGGCCATGCACGCCTCCAACTCAATCATCAAGTTTCACCACGACACTACAGTGGTAGGCTTGATTACCAACAATGACGAGACTGCCTACAGGGAGGGGGTGAGGGTCCTCAGAGTGTGGTGTCAGGAAAATAACCTCACTCAATGTCAACAAAACAAAGGAGATTATTGTAGACTTCAGGAAACAGCAGAGGGAGCAGCCCTCTATCCCCTATCCACATCGACGGGACAGTAGTGGAGAAGGTAGAAGGTTTTAAGTTCCTCAGCCTACACATCATGGACAAACTGAAATGGTCCACCCACACAGTGTGGTGAAGAAGGCGCAGCAGCGCCTCTTCAACCTCAGCAGGCTGAAGAAATTAGGCTTGTCACCAAAAACACTCAAACTTTCACAGATGCACAATCGAGAGTGTCCTGTCGTGCTGTATCACCACCTGGTATGGCAACTGCTCCGCCCAGAACCGTAAGGCTCTCCATAGGGTAGTGAGGTCTGCACAAGCATCACTGGGGACAACTACCTGCCCTCCATGACATCTACACCACCCGATGTCACAGGAAGGCCATAAAGATCAACAAGGACAACAACCACCCGAGCCACTGCCTGTTCACCTCGCTATCATCCAGAAGGCGAGGTCAGTACCGGTCAAAGCGGGGGACCAAGAGACTGAAAAACAGCTTCCATCTCAAGGCCATCAGACTGTTAAACAGCCATCACTAACATTGAGTGGCTGCTGCCAACATACTGACTCAACTCCAGCGACTTTAATAATGGAAAAATGATGTAATAAATGTATCACTAGCCACATTAAACAATGCCACTTTATATAATGTTTACATATCCTACATTACTCATCTCATGTGTATATACTGTACTCTATACCATCTGCATCTTTACTATGCCATTCGGCTATTGATCATTCATATTTTTATGTACATATTCTTATTCATTCCTTTACGTGTGTGTATGTGTGTGTGTGTATAAGGTAGTTGTTGTGAAATTGTTAGGTAAGATTACTTGTTAGATATTACTGCATGGTCGGAACTAGAAGCACAAGCATTACCATCTGCTAATCATGTGTATGTGACAAATAACATTTAATTTGATTGGAAGGAATTTTAGGTTGGGTGAGCAGAAGGACTTGAGTACCTGTATGTTGTTATGATTACACCACGAGTCGTTAATCATGAAGCATACTCCCCCGCCCTTCTTCCCAGAGAGGTGTTTATCTCTGTTGGCGTGATGCATGAAGAAGCCCGGTGGCTGAACCGATTCCGACAACCTATCCCGAGAGAGCCATGTTTCCGTAAAACGGAGAATGTTACAATCTCTGATGTCTCTCTGGAAGGTAACCCTTGCTCTTATTTTGTCTACCTTGTTGTCAAGAGACTGGACATTGGAGAGTAATATACTCGGGAGCAGTGGGTGATGTGCACGTCTATGAAGCCTGACCAGGAGGCCACTCTGTCTGCCTCTTCTGCTGCAACAACGTTTTGGGTCAGATTCTGGGATTAGATCCATTGTCCTGGGTGGTGGTCCAAACAAAGGATCCACTTCATGAAAGTCGCATTCCTGGTCGTATTGTTGGTAAGTTGACGTCGACTATTGGATATATGTAATAAGACTTAAGATTTCCTGGGGTAACAATGTAAGAATTTATACATAAAAAAAAAAAAAAAAATGCTGCATAGTTTTCTAAGGACTCCCGGCGAGGCGACCATCTCTGTCGGCGCCATTGTTGCTATTCTCATATCTCTAACACAAACAACTGGGCAATGGTCACTAATGTCTTGGGGGAAGACGGCAGTAGAAACATATAGACCTAGAAATTATGTTTAATAAGAATAGCCACTCCCCCACCTCTATCCTGTCAGCTCTGAACACATTATAACCCTCAATATTAATATCAGAGTCCAGAATGTCTCCAGAGATCCAAGTTTCAGTCAATATCAGGATGTCCTGATTTGTCTGCATAGCCCAGATCTTGATGTCATCTAGTTTAGGAAGTTAGCTCATCAGACCCAAGTCCTTTACGATTTTTTTAAGCCACGTGGAGTTGCCATCTCAAACAAGCAATGTTCAATAGGCAGTTTCAGGCACAGTCTGATGGTTGATATTAAAATTAAGGTTGGTATAACTATATAAAATTGCATAGAACTGCACCATTTGGTCTATCCCTATTAGTAAGGAGTAGAAATTGTAATTACTTTTCCAAGGTTGGCACCATAGGGCTTGATGCCGCATCCAATGTCAATATGGAGAACTCTGAGTAACCAATGATGGAATGTTATAAACTGACTTACAGTACACAGGCTTTGGTTGCACCCATGTAAGTCATACACCCTTGAGGCCTGACGTGTGAGGGAGCCTGGGGGGTACTGGCCTGTGGTAAAAATTCCCCGACGTGGACCCTCCGGAGACAGGTAAAGGATGAAGGAGCAGGAATCTCTGGAAGCAGGTGGGTGAAATTGCTGGTCAGCAGGATGGGATCCCCTAAAGCCATTTCAGCCCCATTCACCATAAACCACTGCCTTGCGCTGGGCTTACGGTGTGTGACGTGCAGGGCAGCCCTGGCCAGTCAGTCGGAGAGTGGCGACACAGTGGCGAGGCAGTGACAACGACCAGGCTGAGTAGAAAAAGAAAAGGTCTTAGAGTAGGACCTTTCCAGGATAATTAGCTTACTCTGGATGTCCAGCTCAGACATGTATTCCTCAATAAGGTGGCAGTTTCTACATTAGAAATTTAGCCGGTCAATATTATCCTGGAACTGTGGAAAATAGGTGCAACTCCTACATGGGAGGAAATAGTCTCTGAGTTCGTAGCCAGCAACCTGGAAATAGTCTGTTAAAATCGACACTACGTGACCAAAAGTATGTGGACAGCTGCTAGTCGAACATCTCATTACAAAATCAAGGGTATTAATAGGGAGTTGGTCCCTCCTTTGCTGCTACAGTGGGGCAAAAAAGTATTTAGTCAGTCACCAATTGTGCATGTTCTCCCACTTAAAAAAATTAGAGAAACCTGTAATTTTCATCATAGGTACACTTCAACTATGACAGACACAATGAGGGAAAAAAATCCAGAAAATCACATTGTAGGATTTTTTTATGAATTTATTTACAAATTATGGTGGAAAATAAGTATTTGGTCAATAACAAAAGTTTTTCTCAATACTTTGTCATTGCCAACAAAGGGTATATAACAGAGGTCAAACGTTTTCTGTAAGTCTTCACAAGGTTTTCACACACTGTTGCTGGTCCCTCCAAAGATTTTCTTTGGGGTTGAGATCTGGAGACTGGCTAGGCCAGTCCAGGACCTTGAAATGCTTCTTACGAAGCCACTCCTTCGTTGCCCGGGCAGTGTGTTTGGGATCATTGTCATGCTAAAAGACCCAGCCACGTTTCATCTTCAATGCCCATGCTGATGGAAGGAGGTTTTCACTCAATCTCACGATACATGGCCCCATTCATTCTTTCCTTTACACGGATCAGTCGTCCTGGTCCCTTTGCAGAAAAACAGCCCCAAAGCATGATGTTTCCACCCCCATGCTTCACAGTAGGTATGGTGTTCTTTGTATGCAACTCAGCATTCTTTGTCTGCCAAACACGACGAGTTGAGTTTTTACCAAAAAGTTATATTTTGGTTTCATCAGACCATATGACATTCTAACAATCTTCTTCTGGATCATCCAAATGCTCTCTGGCAAACTTCAGACGGGCCTGGACATGTACTGGATTAAGCAGGGGGACACGTCTGGCACTGCAGGATTTGAGTCCCTGGCGGCGTAGTGTGTTACTGATGGTAGGCTTTGTTACTTTGGTCCCAGCTCTCTGCAGGTCATTCACTAGGTCCCCCGTGTGGTTCTGGGATTTTTGATCATTTTGACCCCACGGGGTGAGATCTTGCGTGGAGCTCCAGATCGAGGGAGATTATCAGTGGTCTTGTATGTCTTCCATTTCCTAATAATTGCTCCCACAGTTGATTTCTTCATACCAAGCTGCTTACCTATTGCAGATTCAGTCTTCCCAGCCTGGTGCAGGTCTACAATTTTGTTTCTGGTGTCCTTTGACAGCTCTTTGGTCTTGGCCATAGTGGAGTTTGGAGTGTGACTGTTTGAGGTTGTGGACAGGTGTCTTTTATACTGATAACAAGTGGAGGACAGAGGAGCCTCTGAAAGAAGAAGTTACAGGTCTGTGAGAGCCAGAAATCTTGCTTGTTTGTAGGTGACCAAATACTTATTTTCCACCATAATTTGCAAATAAATTCATTAAAAATCCTACAATGTGATTTTCTGGATTTTTGTTTTTTCTTCTCTTGTCTGTCATAGTTGAAGTGTACCTATGCTGAAAATTACAGGCCTCTTCTTTTTAAGTGGGAGAACTTGCACAATAGGTGGCTGACTAAATACTTTTTTGCCCCACTGTATAACAGCCTCTACTCTTCTTCTAGGAAGGTTTTCCACTAGATGTTGGAACATTGCTGCGGGGACTTGCTTCCATTCAGCCATGAGCGTTAGTGAGGTCGGGCACTGATGTTGGACAATTAGGCCTGGCTCTCAGTTTGCATTCCAAATTAATCCCAAAGGTGTTCGATGGGCTTGAGGTCAGGGCTCTGTGCAGACCAGTCAAGTTCTTCCGTACTGAACTCTACGAACCATTTTTGTATCGACCTCACATTAGGCACTGGGGCATTGTCATTCTGAAACAGGAAAGGGCCTTCCACAAAGTTGGAAGCACAGAATCATCTAGAATGTTATCGTATGCTGTAGCGTTAAGATTTCCCTTCACTGGAACTAAGGGGCCTTGACCAAACCATGAAAAACAGCCCCAAACTTTAGTTGGCTGTATGCATTCGGGCAGGTAGTGTTCTCCTGACATCCGCCAAACCCATATTTTTCCTCCCGACTTCCAGGTAGGCAGGTAAGCAGCAGTAGGCAGGTGTCTGCTCAGATAATGCCCCAGTGCAGAATAGGGTGCCCAGGTAGGCCTCAAATGTTTCAGCAGACCTGTTTTTGTCTCCTTAATATTGCACTATTGTCCAATGTGTTCACAGCCAGATGAAAAGCTTTTCAGCTACAAACACTGATCAGAAAAAAATACATGCTTGCCAACCATCTTGAAAAGTGGGTGTTTTAATTGTAAGTCAAGGGCAGTGGTGATCTCCTCACAAACAATCTCTTATATAGTAGTGGCCAGCTCTTTCTGTTGCCTGGTGACAGTGTAATGTGTACATATGCCTTAATTTCTCAAAAAGATGGACTCTTACCTTTTCATTTGACATTTGGTGCTCATGAGTCCTTTTTACATGGAAATGACCAGCAGCTTACACAGTATAGCCATTTCTGTATCCATTGTATTGTTGACACAACCACATTACTGTGGACAGTGTTATTTATTTAAAAATTTGTACAATAACTATGCTTTTTATATCCACAGAGAAGGTGAAAAATGTGGTTGTATCGACAATGATAAACAATACAATGGATATGGCAGAAATGGTGTGTAAGCTGCTGGTCATTTCCATGTAAAAGGACTCATGAGCACCAATGTGAAAATGGGGAGGGGGTTATAGAATATAGACTCTTGGTTTTCATTTTACACCAAATTTAGCATGCTCCTATTAACTTCACATGTTGGGGGTCATGTGTCCTTTTACATGGACCATCAGTTTACACAGTATAGCCATTGTATTGTTAAACATTGTGAGGTACAGCCTTATTATTGTGGACACACAGTGTGTGTGTGTGTATTTTTAACAATAACTAGGCTATTTATATCCACAAAAGGTGAATACGTGGTTCCTTCTTGGAGAAGGTGAAAAACCTGTCGGTCTACCACTTTGAGATTTAAAAATCTAGACCACTGACAGCCTGCAACTAGAGTGCTTCTGCCTCATCCATGTGACTGTGACATCAATCAGAATGTTTTGGAAACTCCTCACTGGTCTTACCTGTTTTTCCTGCCTCGCCCAAGGCCAGTCCATTTAGGTTTTAACCAGCATGCTATGACATTTCGGAAGGATTGTCAGTCTTACTTACAAAGTTGACCACAATCTCCAGGACCTACGTTTCCCAGCTCCATGGCCGCTGCCGCATGGCCTGAGGATTTTGTGTGCTCTGTCTGTCTGTAGACGCTACGTGACCCCGCCACGCTGCCCTGTGGTCACACCTACCGCCTGTCCTTCATCCAGAGGCACTGGGACCAGAATGAGGCCAAGGGTCAGTTTAGCTGCCCCCTGTGTAGGCAGGTCTTCATCCCACGACCCTCTCTGGCCAAGAGCACAGTGCTAGTGGAGGCCATGGAGAAGCTCGTCTGCCCCACTATCCATGTCTATCTATCTGGAGGTGTGTGCAAACACAGGCCTTCGCCAAGGGGGGGGATGTTCCCCCAACTGCCCGTCATCAGCCCCAGGCTTTGCGCTCAACACCAGCGGCCCCTAGATCTCTACTGTCATGATGATAAGGAGTGTTTGTGTGACCAGTGTTGTCGTGATGGACACAAGGGCCACCGTGTGGTTAAGCCATAAGGGGAGTGGAAGGAGAGATGGGTAAAGAACTGACTGTTGTTTTGTCTGTTGCCACAACTATTTTATTTGAATATAGCAGCTTTATTTGAATTTATTAAAATACTGGGTGCCTGAGAGAATCCTGTGTTTCTGTATACTGTGTCCCTTTGTACAGAGGGAGCTAGTTCCAGTGCAGGCCGAGACACCGAGGAGGATCCAAGAGATGGAGAAGGAGCTCAAGGAGTTCCCACTAACTGCCCCAGCTCCACAAAGTAAGGAAACTCCTCATAAATGTAAAATATGTTGTGGTTACATAATTTGTTTTCAGTGTGTTGTGAAAATTCTTACATAGGGACACCCGAAGTCAATCTTAAATGAATCATTGTTTATTGTCAGAGGGGTTCCAACAAACTCAATGCACCAAGTACACATGTCGATGAGGAGCTCTAACGGGGCAGTCCCGTTTAGTTCCCAAATATATTCGGGTTACAGACATGTTACATAGGCATAGTTCATAGGAGACGGTGCCAGACACATGCCGGAACCAACCCTATCTTAACTTATAGAACAGATTCTGCGTGTTCTGACAAATAGTCTAAAGGAGGAGGTCATGACGGACCTCCATATCTTTACCAGGCATAGGCAGGAACAAAGGATTGTTTATGACACCAACAAAGACAAGATGCACAAAATTTCCATCACAAGAGCCTAGTAGTTATTCATAACACTCTGCCCCCTCTTTCACTTCCTCCTTGTCTCTCCACCTCTATCCATCCCTCCATTTTTGCTTTGCTTCTCTCTGTGTCTGTGTCCTCTCTCTTCTCAGAGCTCAGTCCAGGCCCTACAGAAGGAGGGTGTGGAGCTCTTCTCTGAGCTGGTGAAGTGTGGAGCTGATGGGAACCCAGGTTGGGGAGTTCTTTGTGCCCATCAGGCCTCCATGGGCAGCCGGACCGAGGGCCACATCCACAAGCTGGAGCAGGAGCTGGCCCAGCTCCGCAGGAAAGACCAGGAACTCAGCCGACTGGCCAGCATGCAGGACCACATCTGCTTCTTAAAGGTACAAGGAAAAAAGATAATGGGATTGAGATGACCATCCTCACCACTAGGCGTTATTGTCTTCATCTATCATCCTCTACAGAATATCTTCACCCTGGAGCTCCTCACACATAATGGGGGCAGAGAGGGGTTAGTGCTGGATGAGGAGGCCCTTGTGTCTGAGATTCAAACTGTGATGGGAGAGCTAAGAGATGGACTACAGGATCTGTGTAAATCCAGCATGGCCAAGATCTTCAGAACTGGTGAGTCCATGGGCATTTTCAATGTCCTAAAATGTATACAGGGAGATTAGGACCTGTTTTACTATTTTTCCCTTCTGATTTTGCTGGTTCTGTTGAGAATGCTCAATGGTTAAGTAGTATATATGGTTATTAATATTACTGAGACTATTTTCTTGCTTTTAGTGAATGATGCCAGTCTTAGTCCGTCTCAATTGTTCAATGGTCAAGCTGCAGGGAATGGAGCATCTACTGACAACAATCAGGTGGCTTCACAAAATGCAGGTAAGCATCTACAAGACATGTTAAATGAAAATGAAAAAACTAAGTTGCAGCTGCCATTTTCTATCAGAATGTTAATCTTTTTTTCTCATTAATCTCTGTAGCATCCGAAGTGCAATCAAACCCTCAACTGAACACAGGTAAATGTTTAATTCAGTATTTGTATGAGATGATCAAGTACGTCAGCCTTTAACAGACTAAAGATCCTTCCCCTATTGCATTTTAGTATGTGAAATAACATCAAACCCTTCACCTCTACCTAGCTGATTAAACTCAACTCCACGATTTGCGCGGTGACTAGCTGTAAAAACAGCTTTCTTATTTTCTCACCTCTATTGCTTTTCTTTAGTGAATGAGGTGACATCAACAAACTTTCTACCTCAACCTCCATTACCTACAACTGGACCTCAAGGTAAATATATGAACAGCGGTCTTAGGTTTCTTCAGTGTAGTTCCAAAGTTGGTGTTATAATCCAAATAAGAATTGTTTATTTTCTCTCACAACTTTTTGTGAACCAGGTGATCCCTGTTGGTTTGGCAAACCCAGAGCTGAAAACCAGAAAAGAAATGCTCATGTGAGTAGCCCTTTCACTGCTTCTCACCCTTTTAAAGAGTTATAGAAATGTAGTCATGAGCAGCATTGAAGCGTCTTCAGACAATTGGACGCTTGAACAAACAAGTGAGTGTGGACTACAAAGGATGACAATAGCATCACCAATCTTTCCTGTCTTTCGCCATGTAGTTCGCTTTAATCTGACATTTGACCCCAACACTGCTTACCGCCACGTGAACGGGCTGATAAGGACCGTAATGCCACTCTGAAGCCAGAGAAGCAGAACCAGCCGGAGCACCCCGACCGTTTCATCTACTGGAGACAGATACTGTGCAGGGAGCCCCTGGCTGGAAGCCTCTTTTACTGGGAGACAGAGTGGACGGGCCAGAAGGTGGGTTATTACTGCCATAGAATGTATTTATTTATTTTTATTTAACCTTTATTTAACCAGGTAGGCTAGTTGAGAACAAGTTCTCATTTGCAACTGCGACCTGGCCAAGATAAAGCATAGCAGTGTGAACAGACAACAACACAGAGTTAAACATGGAGTAAACAATTAACAAGTCAATAACACAGTAGAAAACAAAGGGGGAGTCTATATACAATGTGTGCAAAAGGCATGAGGAGGTAGGCAAATAATTACAATTTTGCAGATTAACACTGGAGTGATGAATGATCAGATGGTCATGTACAGGTAGAGATATTGGTGTGCAAAAGAGCAGAAAAGTAAATAAATAAAAACAGTATGGGGATGAGGTAGGTGAAGAAGGGTGGGCTATTTACCAATAGACTATGTACAGCTGCAGCGATCGGTTAGCTGCTCAGATAGCTGATGTTTGAAGTTGGTGAGGGAGATAAAAGTCTCCAACTTCAGCGATTTTTGCAATTCGTTCCAGTCACAGGCAGCAGAGTACTGGAACGAAAGGCGGCCAAATGAGGTGTTGGCTTTAGGGATGATCAGTGAGATACACCTGCTGGAGCGCGTGCTACGGATGGGTGTTGCCATCCGTTGCCAATTACTAGATGTGACAAAGCTTCTCAGGCTACGACCACATTTGACTGGAACACACATGGGTACACACCAGAGGAGGCTGCTACTGAGGGAAGGACGGCTCCTAATAATGGCTGGAATGGTATCAAACATGTATTTGATATCATTCCATTGGCTCCATTCCAGCCATTATTAGGAGCCGTCCTTCCCCCAGCACCCTTCACTGGTACACACTTAATATAATTATATTTCTATGGTTGCACCCTCATCATTAAGATCGCGTCAAAGTATGTTATGTACTTGAGAGATGCCCTTGATTTGAATCTGTCATGAATTGACTAGTATTCACTATTTTGGCTTTGAGTATTTTACTTAGTTTTTATTCTTTGTCACTCAGATCACTATTGGCGTGGCCTACAGAGACCTGGACAGAAAGGAGGCTGACGACAGCAGCAGGCTGGGCTACAACGAGCACTCTTGGAGCCTGAACTGGTCTGGGACGGCCTTCTCAATGTGGCATGCTGAGAAGGAGACCCAGCTAGGCACAACCAAGGCTCGCAGGCTGGGGGTGTACCTGGACCAACATGAAGGAGTACTGGCCTTCTATAGGATCTCCAACAACCAGGCCCATCTCATCGTTTCCCTCCAGACAGACTTTACTGGCCCCCTCTATCCCGGGTTCCGCTTCTAGTCGGGGCATCTGTGACTCTGTCAACTGGACTAGTTTATATAACTGATAGGAAAGTTCCAGTATTAGGTGCTGATTTGCTGATAGCTTGTTCCAGCCATATCTTAGCTGCTGTCCTATTGTCATGTGCCCTTTTGGCTTGTAAGAATGATATTTAAATGCATGATTGATAAAAATAAATAAAAAATTGCATAAACAAAGTTGCTTGAAGTGAATTTCGAATTGTTTTCAAAATACCAGTAGAAACTTATCTTCTGTTTGAAATTAGATCAGGGCCATTTTCATTTGAACACAAATGAGTTTCCTGAATAAGACGATATGTTATATAAATCCAGGGGCACAACATTTGTTTTAGAGGTGGGGGGGGGCATATATACAGTACCAGTCAAAAGTTTGGACACTCGAAGAGGTCTGTATATATAGTTTACTTGAATCAAACACCCTGACAATCTACTCCCCATGCTTTCTGCGCACCCCCCCAACATGCTATGCTGGGAATGAGTTCACTGTTTTTCACCTCTCGCCCGTTGCATCAGGAAAAGGTCCCCTGCCGACTACCTGACACTCTCTTCATCATCCATTAACATACACAATGAGCAGGTGGAAGCTGTCTGACACCTGACAACACAGGTAAAGTGTCATTGCAGTTCAATGGGAACGCAGTGGTCCGGGTGACAGACAATACCTGTCCCACATATGCAGGACACAAAGCCTGCCACTGCCCATCCCACAGAGGACCGACAGTGGGAGGTGGCATTTACTCAGGGTTTATAGGCAGAGCTCCTCTCCTGGTGACAGTCTATCCATCCCATCCGACTGTCTGTGAACATCGACTGCCATCTCCAAGCTGCAAAATGAGAGGTGGGCGTCTCTATGGTTTCCTATATGACAGGGAAGCATAACTGCAGATGTAGGCTCCAGAGTGGTTGAATGAGGACAGAGGAGTTAAGCTTTTGGTCTAGAGTAGCCAAGGGGGTGCACAACTCCTGTCCTATGATGGTGTGTGACGCTGCAGGTGTGTGTACAGTGTATGGAAGAGTGCATACTGTGGTGTAACTGTGTGCTTTACTCTGCTCTCTCCTACAGCTATCGTACTGCTGTGCTTGTTGGGGGCCGCTCTGGCCAATGAATACAGCTGGAATAGCCCTGGAGAGACAACAAAGGACACCAAAACAGAGAACTGTAAGGGATAGAGAGAGTAGGAAGGGAGACACTAAACACACTGAGGATGGTAAACAGCGAGGAGTGTTGAGAACCACTGTCTAATCCTTTGTCCTGTGTGTCTGTCTGTCTGTGTGTCTGTGTCCACACAGTGTGTCTGGCGGACCAGGCCTCCTGCGGCTGCTGCCTGATGCAGAAGCAGATGTGGAGGATGGAGCAGTTTTTCAACATGAGTCTGAACGAGCTGCAGAAGGGCCTGGAGAAGGCAAAGGCCGTGGTCAACAATGTCCGCGGTGAGACCATCTGACCTCAACCACTATCTCCATTACCACATCAACACCGGCCAATGTGTTACATTTTGACTGGAAACCAAATGGCTTGCTGTTATTTTGTCCCATTGCATATTAATTTCTCTATCCTTCTCTCTCTTTCCATCTGCAGCTAGCCGCAGTGCGTTCTCCGTGGCCCTGACCAACACACGCCGTTGCGAGGGCCCCTTCCGTGAAGCTAAGACCATTGTCTACCAGTACATCTTCGTCAACCTAGGCGAGGGCTACAACAACCGCACCGGCATCTTCACTGTGCCCCGCTCCGGTGTCTACAGCGTGGCCCTCACCGTGTACAGCGACTCGGGTGCCCCCGGCGCAAACCTGGCCGCGTGCGCCAACCTGATGGTGAACGGGCGCCAGGTGGCGGGCTGCAGCGAGCAGAACCAGCAGGACCAAGAGGACAGCACCACCACGGTGATGGCCATCCAGCTGCAGGCCGGGGACAAGTTGTCCGTCACCCTGCCCATTGGATGCTTCCTGTGTGACGAACAGAGCCATTACAACACCTTTTCCGGCTTCCTGCTCTACGCCACCGACTAAGTCTAAGCTGAGGCTGAGGCTACCACACCCCACCACCTTCGCCCTGTCTTTAACTCCTTTGCCCAGTCCTGCTTCTGAAAGGGAACTTGGAGCTGGTCTTGAGGCTATGTGATGAGTGTTTGATCAGAGGCCAGCTCCTCCAGTGAATGTCAATCAGAACCCCATTCATCTTTCTAGGACAGCCTTGACATTGACGGGAAAAAAGCTGTTTGCTTGTGTTAGATTTTTTTTGAAAATAAACCATGATTATTACAACAAGTACTTGGTCTGTGTTCTTTTACCTCTCTCTGTGTTGTTGTACTACTGTATTCATACTAATACTAACATTACTTAATGATCCTAAGGGTCCACAAACAGAGATAAACGTTTAATGTACTGGGATGAGTGAGGTAGAAGTACAGCCACTGCGCAATGAAGATAAATGCCAAATGAGCATTTTAGATATTTTTTTGTAACAGTATTTTTTAAATTGGAATTTCACAATTTTCACCCATATTAAGAGATGCAACAAAAAAACAGCACTCACTTACACATACCTACATATATATATACATGCATACACACCCATGCATACGTACACCATTTTCCTCTTCCCGCTCGGTGCTTCTCTCACCCCATCGTTGCATCTCTCAATACACACATTTTAAACAAACATACTAACAGAAATTAAACATAAATGCTGAGTTGAAACCAAGAAGTTAGGTTCAACATATGGAATGTACAGTGTAGTTCTGAAATACATAGATCCCCACAATTCTAAGATAATTCTTGCAGCATAATAGCTGATACCTCAGGTTCTAGATCATTTAGATAAGGTTCCCATACTTTGTAGAACTGGTCTGTTTTAGAATGCAATGTACATGTCAGATAATCCAGAGGCACCCATTCAAATAGTATCTTATGCCAATCTTTAATAGAGGAACCTTATCACTAATTCACTGTAAAAGGATGTTTTTCCCTGCTGCGAAGGTAAGGATGTTGTAAAGCCTCCTCTTACCCACAGAAGTAACATGCCTACTAGGGAGACCTAACAGTAAAGAAACTGGGTCCAATTCTAGATCAACCCCTAGGATCTTTTCAATTTCTTGCAGAACACCAGACCAGTATCTTTGTATTTTGGTACATGACCATAAACAATGTGTTAGGGTGCCTGTATCAGTTTTACATTTAAGACACTGAGGGGAAGAGGAAGTGGGGCTAAAAGCATGTCTGCAATTTGGGGATCATTTTAGATTTTTTTGAAAATGTTTATTTATTTTCAGGAGTCAACCGTAGAGGGTTATATTGCTCCTATCTCGTTAACCTTTTCCTTGAATTAATCAAATGTGTCACAAAAGTGACAAACTCAACTCACCTTAACTCACCTTTGTATCTCTAAGAATTAACATCAAGACCAAATGTTCACACAAAATAATACATTGTCCTCTTGAGTGAAATGGATTCATTTGACACCACTTTATGTAATCTGATAACATTTTTCAAATGTTTGTTATTATCTGACCTCCGTACCATACAGCTATGCTCAACACGTTGTCAGGGATGTACAGGCTAGGGGTATACAGAGCAGTAACGTTTAGCCATAAGCATTAATACTGTGGTCAGGTGCCACAAAGAGGGACTTAGGAAAATTACAAATGGCTCAGAACAGCTGGCCCTTAAGTGTACACGGAGAGCTAATATTAATAATATGCATGTCAATATCTCCTGGCTCAAAGTAGAGGAGAGATTGACTTCATCACTACTTGTATTTGTGAGTTGTATTGACATGTTGAACGCACGGAGCTGTCTGTTTAAACTACGAGCACACAGCTCAGACACCCATGCATATCCCACAAGACATGCCACCAGAGGTCCCTTCACAGTCCCCAAGTCCAGAACAGACTATGGGAGGCACACGGTACTACAGTACATAGAGCCATGACTTCATGGAACTCTATTCTACATCAGGTAACTGATGCAAGCAGTAGAATCAGATCTAAAAAAACAGATAGAGATACACCTTATGGGATTGTGGGGACTTTGAAGACACATACACACACACATGCTAACATACTAACAGTGGTGTAAAGTACTTAAAGTAAAAATACTTTAAACTACTACTTAAGTCATTTTTGTGGTGTCTGTACTTTACTTTACTATCTATAATTTTTACAATTTGTACTTATCAAGAGAACATCCCTGGTTATCCCTACTGCCTCTGATCTGGAGGACTCACTTAAAACAAATGCTAGGTTTGTAAATGATGTTGTAGTCTGGCTATTCGTCCAAAAAATATTTTAAAAAGTGCCGTCTGGTGTGCTTAATATAAGTCATTTGAAATGATTTATACTTGTACTTTTCCTTTTGATACTTAAGTATATTTAAAACTAAATACTTTTAGACTTTAAATCAAGTAGCATTTTACTGGGTGACTTTCACATTTTCTGTTAAGGTCTCTTTACATTTACTCAAGTATGACAATTGGGTACTTTTTTCCACCACTACTTACTATACACACGTCCACATGAATTTTGTGTTGTAGATATGTGGTAGTAGAGTAGTGGCCTGAGGGCTACACACTTAATGTGTTGTGAAATGTTTTTAAAGTTATAAAAAATGGTTATAACTGCGTTACTTTTGCTGGACCCTAGAAAGAGAGGATCCATAATAAATACAAATGCTGTATCTATCTCTATTGCCATCGGACTCCACACTTGACAGATTTAACCTCAATGACCTCAGTGAATCAGAGATAATGTGACTGAAAATCCAATGAGGAGTCTGTTATGGACTAGAATATAATTTGCATGAATCTGAACTATAGAGGTGAACAAGTACAACACAATGTGTATTTTGGCTCAACAATATTGGTGTGCCTCTGACATGTGAATATCTTCACAGCTTTCCTTATGTCACATTCAGCAGCACATTATTTAAATGCTATGAACTAGCTACATACAGTATGTAGCACAACCAGTTCTCGAGACTCCAACTATTATGTATATATCATATAGCATACACATTCAACGTACAGACAGGGTTGGGGAGTATGTAAGGGATTACAAAAAAAACTGTAACCTGTTACATTACCAGCTAAAATTTTGTCATCAGATTACAGATACTTTTGAAAAACGAGATGATTTACTTCAAGGATTACTTTTAAATTCGGAAAGAATGTTTGCGAGAAAAAAACTCAATGACATTCAAATCAGCATTGGAAAAAGGCGCAAGTTTAAGTTTGTTCTACCTGAGCGAGTCTGACCACACATCAGAGACCACTATGATGACACACCAAATGCATTTGATGGATCGAGAGAAAAGAGCAGGAATAGGCTTTTGTAGGCTACAGTCCAAGCTATGACTTCCAATGGTACGACTGCTGTCGGCATCCAAAGATTAACCAATTTGAATAAAGCTTGGAGGTAAGAGCAGTGGAGTAGTCTACGGCGATACGGATATCACTTGTTTTTTATTTTTTTAATTCATTTTAAATAAATTTTTATTCATAATACAAAAATCAACAACTTACATTGTTACATCAAACATGTCTAACAATACAAAACAAAAAGTATTAACAAAAAAATACAAAAGTATACAAAAATATCAATAAAATAATTTTTCTATACTTGGGAAAGTACTTCTGTCCAAGGCAGAGGGACTGTCTCGCTTTGTGTACCCTCATTATCTTTATTTGTAAATCCCTCTACCTGTAAAGAGATCAACAAGACCTTTGACTTCATCTGGAGAAATAAGTCAGTCAGTCCTCTCCTCTCATTGGAGTTCTGGATAAGCTTTGTGATCATTACCAAAGCTAAGATGAGTTTTCATTAGTGTAGTTAGACCACTGGGAACGACTTTGATCACAGAAATAAACTCTCTGAAAGGTATTGGAAACTCTTTCAATGTTATAAATTGTTAATATGTAAGAATATTACCCGTTGTCAAAAACATCAAGAACAAAGTCAATATTCCTCTCATGCCAGCTGGGATAGAACAATGACTTATTCCTTACAGTTATGTCTGAATTATTCCACAGAATAGCTTTATGTGGGGAAAAATGTGCAGAAAACATTTTCCAGGACATTAAAACTTGTTGGTGAAACCTAGCCAATTTAGCGGGTAATCTTTCAGGAATATAATTACATTTCAGTAAAAATGTAAGACCTCCCAACTTATTAAACAAATGATTTGGAATGAAATGCCATATTGCATCAGTATTGATCAAACATATTTCCAACAAGTTGATCTTGAAAGTGTTGTTTATGACAACAAAATCCAACACTTCCAGACCGCCTTCAGCTCTTTTATTTGAGAGGACTGACTTATTTTTCCAGATGAAGTCAAAGGTCTTGTTGATCTCTTTACAGGTAGAGGGATTTACAAATAAAGATAATGAGGGTACACAAAGCGAGACAGTCCCTCTGCATTGGACAGAAGTACTTTCCCAAGTATAGAAAGATCCCTTTGTAGCCATGTATTAAATAATTTTAGGAGAGAAATTAATATGTTGTCTGACTAAGTGTTTTTTTTTTTTAATTTATTTGATTTTATTTCACCTTTATTTAACCAGGTAGGCTAGTTGAGAACAAGTTCTCATTTGCAACTGCGACCTGGCCAAGATAAAGCATAGCAGTGTGAACAGACAACAACACAGAGTTAAACATTGAGTAAACAATTAACAAGTCAATAACACAGTAGAAAAAAAGGGGAGTCTATATACAATGTGTGCAAAAGGCATGAGGAGGTAGGCAGATAATTACAATTTAGCAGATTACCACTGGAGTGATAAATGATCAGATGGTCATGTACAGGTATAGATATTGGTGTGCAAAAGAGCAGAAAAGTAAATAAATATAAACAGTATGGGGAAGAGGTAGGTAAAATTGGGTGGGCTATTTACCGATAGACTATGTACAGCTGCAGCGATCGGTTAGCTGCTCAGATAACAGATGTTTGAAGTTGGTGAGGGAGATAAAAGTCTCCAACTTCAGCGATTTTTGCAATTCGTTCCAGTCACAGGCAGCAGAGAACTGGAACGAAAGGCGGCCAAATGAGGTGTTGGCTTTAGGGATGATCAGTGAGATACACCTGCTGGAGCGCGTGCTACGGGTGGGTGTTGCCATCGTGACCAGTGAACCGAGATAAGGCGGAGCTTTACCTAGCATGGACTTGTAGATGACCTGGAGCCAGTGGGTCTGGCGACGAATATGTAGCAAGGGCCAGCCGACTAGAGCATACAGGTCGCAGTGGTGGGTGGTATAAGGTGCTTTAGTAATGTATTCCTAAATATTTAACACAGTCCTTTCCAGGAATATTTTCAATTTCTTTATCATCAGAGTCATATAAACAAAATATTTCACATTTAGAAACATTCCGTTTTAATCCTGAGGCAATAGAGAATGAAGTGGTAGCATTAAGGGCATGGGCGACCTGGTCTTTGTCTCTTCAAAAGAGATCGACGTGGTACATCGACAAAGATCTGATGTACCCCCTCGCAATGTCATCTTGCGCTTAAAAAATGGAAATACTTGTGGAAAATGGCCAAGGGAAACAAGTTTCTGGACGAGAAGAAGCTCCGCATCAAAGAGGCTGTGATACCGCAGGATCAGACTGCCAGGGAGAAACTGTGGCTGTTTATACAGAAGGCACGACAAGAGGGAAAGAAGGCTGGGTTCAAGGGCCCACACGCGTTTAAAGAAGGAAGAATGATTACTGGGTAACTGTTGACATGAACCATACTGGAACTGTGAGTACTGCCAAGAGTACATTTAATGTACTGCCCCGAGTTAATGTACAGTGGGAACTACAATTTATGAACACTTGCCAACTAAAAAAAAGAGAGAAAAAAATTGATTTGTTATACCTTTAACCACCACTACCTCAGCTGAGCGTAGTTTTCCGTCGGAGTAATCCTCTCAAGGTTCAGTGTTTGTTTTATTGTTCACATTACTACTTCTGTTATCTAGTTTGTGTTATTTCTTTTTTTTTATGCAGGAGTTCGTTTTCAACTCACTCAATATCGTTAGTGTGAATGCTCGGGGTTTGGGAGATCTTACAGAAAGGAAATCTTTATTTTTATATTGTAAACACAGATGTTGTCCTTCTTCAGGATATCACTTATTATTGATATCTACGTAGCGCGTTGATGTGAATCACACTGCTGCTCTTTTATTTAGCTATTTGCGCCTCACAGATTGTGGTTGTTGTGGATGGCCGTTCACAAATCTGTGTATTTGAACACAATAATGGTTGAGTTCAAGAAGTTTAAGCTGCCTATCAATCATTGTTTTTGAAACCAGTGGACAGCCTGTGAAAAATGCGCTTACAATAGCTGCATAGTGCAGATCCCAGCCTATGGAATAAAACTGGGGCTTTTATTGCTCAATCTAATTCATGCTGATAAAAAAAATCCATTGGCCTAATGCACACATGCTCAAACTTGCACACTTTTGATAGACTTAAAGGGACATTCTGTAGTTGCTACATCCATTTTTGGACTTATATACAATGCCTTGCGAAAGTATTCGGCCCCCTTGAACTTTGCGACCTTTTGCTACATTTCAGGCTTCAAACATAAAGATATAAAACTGCATTTTTTTGTGAAGAATCAACAACAAGTGGGACACAATCATGAAGTGGAACGACATTTATTGGATATTTCAAACTTTTTTAACAAATCAAAAACTTAAAAATATATATTATATAACCCATAAAGTAAAATGTAACATCCATATATGGCCAGCTATGTAAACTTTAACATTGATTTACCCTGCAATAGATGTCGTTCAATTGGTAACATACATTTTTGTCTACTATCTTCTCATGCCTCTTAAGGGGAAAGTAATCTAAAAGTAACGGAACGTAATCCGATTACATTACTGAGTTTGGGTAATCCAAAAGTTACATTACTGATTACAATTTTGGACAGATAACTAGTAACTAACGGATTACATTTAGAAAGTAACCTACCCAACCCTGCATACAGACATACAATGCAACATTTATATAAACCTATACTGTATGTATGTGCATTAAAAAAAAGTAAATGGTAATCATCATCAGCAGCAGCACTACTGTAAAATAGACTCTATGACCTCCCTGTTAATTCTCTGTCTAGGGTCACAGTTGGATGATGTTATCTAATGACATAAACCATCACAATACTTTGACCTGCATTCTCTGATTCGCCTCAAAGGAAATGGATAGCATCTGAAGAACCGGGTCGCTCAACAGGGGACATGTGACAGTCAGCAACGCTGACAAAACAACAATCAATACTGTATATGATGGTCAACAATAAATGGAGAACAGAAACTCTCTCCACCACCTCCGCCCACACCCAGGTGTGAGAACCAGGTGACACTATATCTGGGTCTCCTGATCCACTGATAATGACTCTCAATGAGACAGCAATAAACCCACGTATATTTGGGAAACGCCATTCAAAATCCTTGATAACAATCTATTCAATAGTAGCACGAAACACTGTGTCCACTGGGAGTTTTAGGGAAACCAGACACCGGTGTCCTTTTAAAAACCTACCATTTTCACACAACGGCAAAGATGAGCTGGCTTCTTACAGGACCTCTCATTCACACCCAAGGAAGAAACACTGACATGGCATTGTCTTTAACTTGTCACAATGGGAGACTATTGAATGTGTTCTAGGTGCCCTCCGTTAGGAACCCTACTTCAGCCTGTGTTTTTGGGGTTGGGGTTTGTGTACATGGAATGGCCGTGGAGCTTTTCTCATCCATCTGCGGAAGGGTGGGACCTCAGACAGGGAACCAATAGCACGGCAGCACCACCCCGCCTGCATTAAGCTCCTACATAGTCTTAGGAGGATTCCCAAGTCTGCTCACCTACTGTAAGAACAAGGTAACAAGACGTGGGCTTCTTACAGCGATACAGTAAGTACTGCCTTTCCTCCCTTTACCCACAGACTGTCTGGAGGCTCTCAGGTCTGGTGAGTTAGGAGCTATGCAGTGATTATGGAATATACGTAAAGCAATACGCTAATGATACTGAAGTTCTATATAGTCCATTTTGATGAGTGACAGCTTTGGATAAGCTAGAAGGCACAGTTGATCATATTTTATTTGAAATGTAAAAACCAATCCGATGGGAAGAGAACTGTAGATGGGAAAAAGTTTTAGAATGGGTGTAGGGGGCTTTAGCAAAATGCTTTATACGCAGAAAATAAAATCTGGGTACTGAGGTCGACTATTGTTTACATGTTTCCATCAAAGATGGTGGAATGACCTATGAATATCAACTATTTTGCAGTTGACTAAACCAGTAAGGAAATGAAGGAGGTTGATGTGACTAGAGCACCATCTTGACGAGGCATGCTCAAAAAACAAACTAAAACTTCAGAGTCCCGAATGGGTTGAGTAGACTGTGACTGTTAGTCATCATGACCAGTGCATGAACTACAAATACATTATGTTTCATACGGCTGGTTCTCAGCAGAGAGCATAGCCATGCAATGTTTATAAACATGATCAAAAGTCTCTATTCATTGTCATTTGAAGGTATGCTGTGGGACCAACAGTAACTATCTATGTATTACAGAGAATGAAGTTTGTTGCAGTGTCCTCTCTGTGCCTGTGGGGGTTGCTGTGTGTCTGTGCCAGTGTGAAGGCCGTGGGGACTTTAGAGCTGATGCGAGATGCAGCGGGTAACAGAAAACCTCATGAAGCCTCCGTTTTTTCTCTTTTCTTTTTGTATGTTATCAACCCCAAACATATCTTAACAATCAAATGTCATGTTAAACTATTGGTCCTGCTTTGACAACTTTTGACCCCTACTCTCTGCCTCCCTCTATCCCCCCTCCCACCTTCCTCCCCTATCCTCCCCACTGTCCCCAGTGGGTTGGACTGGGGTCCTGCCCTGTGGGAAGTGGGACTGTGAGTGTGCTTTCAACAGCCAGCGGGGATGCTGCTGTGTGGCCAATGAGATGAGTATGCTGGAGGATCACACCTTCATGCGCATGGTGGACATGTGGGAGCAGCTCACCCGATTGGACAACGACATCAAGGAAGTCACAGGTACTGGAAAATACATCTGTTTCCTAGTTTGATTAAGTCAAATCCCTAATGTTCAAGTCCCAGGCTTCTAACTTCTTCTGTTCTCCTTCCCTCGTTCTGTGACTCAGGCAACAATAAGATTGCATTCACCGCGGCGATGAGATCTCGAAGCGACTGCTTCGGCCCCTTCACTAGCAACGTGCCAATCCGCTACTACGCCATCTCTCTCAACCAGGGTAACGGATACAATGACGCTCTGGGTAGGACGCCACACTGCGTTGTCGCATCATTTCCCCACATACTTACTGGATAAATAACATAACATAAAATAAAACACACATACACACACTCACCCATTCACACTCCCTCTCCATCTCCCTGTGTATGTCCTCTATCCAGGTACCTTCACCGCCCCCCGCGCCGGCCTCTACTCCTTCTCCTTCACGGCCTACTCCAACGCGGGCGTGGATGGCGAGCGTCTTTACCACAAGGTGCAGCTGATAAAGAACAACGAGGTGGTGGCCTCTGTGTGGGAGGACAACCGGGAGGACACGGAGGACAGCGCCACCCATTCGGTGCTGTTGTCTCTGCGCCAGGGCGACCAGGTGTACGTGGAGCTGCTCTCCGGCAGGAGTCTGTGTGGCAACACCAAGGAGTACAACAGGTTCAGCGGATACCTGGTCTACCCCTTCACACAGGAGTAGAGGACAGAGTTGCACACACAGGAACACACACATGAACACACACATGTGAAAACACACGTACATGCATGAATGCACACAAGCACATACATGCATGCACAAAGACATACTGATATGGCACTCACACACACATAATGTTCCAAGTGTGTGTATTGTGTGTGTGTGTGTTTGTGCACAATTGTAACCAATGATATTTCATGTACAGTTAAATTTAGACAGTCTGCCTGTGAAATAGTATTGCTTTGAACAAAATAAAAGCTGATTCATTACATGAAGCAGGACATGTGTCATCTTGTGCTGTTTATAGTTTTTTTTAATGGTCCTCCACAAGTGTGGTCTCATAGCCTCTAAATGAATGTATCTCTAAATGAATGCTGAGTTAATGAATAATAATGGTACCTACGACCAAATAGGCATACAAGTGGATGACAATGACTCTTAGGCTAGCTAACCTACGTCTTATTAACGATGGCTTGTATTTAGTTGTAGTTAGCATTTTTTTTTTTTTTTAAACAGGGTTCCCACAAGTCAGGCAATGTCTGTAATATCATGGCATGTTTAAATGTGCATTTCAGACTGGAAAAGTACTTCGATTTAATAGAATAATTGCAGAAAAATTGGGAATTGTACGTCTACATACGGATCACCGTTTGGAAATGAAATAAGCCTATCCTGAATTTGCTGTTGATTTATCACACTGCAATCAATGCCCATTGTACTTTTGGTCTTTGTCTTCAAAATTCTTATTTGTAAACGCAAGTCAATGATTTTTTTAAATGTATGAATGGGAAACCTGTTTCATAAAGGCCACCAGTCCATTAATTTAATTTTAAAAAGCGAGATCAAATTTAGATGGGACCGTAAGCGTTCAGCTGCTTGGGAATTTTGGTCAAAACCTACGCCCCCACATTTATTTTGACGACATAGACGCATAACGCTTTGATTGGACAGCAAAATGATTGTGGCGCGAAAGTCAGATCAGAGCAGGCTTCCTCAGGCAAGGGCTGCAGTCGAAACACGTTATTGTTTCCTCTCCGATCATCACTCTCCCTCACTTGGCCAAGGGACATTTAAGGTACATTCGGATGTGAAAACGTTATTCAATGGCTGAGGGTTTAGGGCCGAGGGCTGTCTACTTTGAGTTTGAAACGCAGCCAAGGTGACTTTGCTGCAAGTTTTGATCAAAACGGTAGGATAATGATTGTAGCCAATAACTTAAGTTTGCGCCCTGTAAATCAAGGAGAGAGAGAGAGAACATCCCTCTCCAAATTCACACAGGAATGATCCTTTGTCGGGCCTCCCGGGTGGCGCAGTGGTTAAGGGCGCTGTACTGCAGCGCCAGCTGTGCCATCAGAGACTCTGGGTTCGTGCCCAGGCTCTATCATAACCGGCCGCGACCGTGAGGTCCGTGGGGCGATGCACAATTGGCCTATCGTCGTCCGGGTTAGGGATTGCTTGGCCAGTAGGGATGTTCTTGTCTCATCGCGCACCAGCGACTCCTGTGGTGGGCCGGGCGGAGTGCGCGCTAACCAAGGTTGCCAGGTGCACGGTGTTTCCTCCGACACATTGGTGCGGCTGGCTTCCGGGCTTGCGGCTTGGTTGGGTTGTGTATCAGAGGACGCATGACTTTCAACCTTCGTCTCTCCCGAGGCCGTACGGGAGTTGTAGCGATGAGACAAGATAGTAGCTACTAAAACAATTGGATACCATGAAATTGGGAAGAAAAAGGGTTAAAAAAAAGGAATGATCCTTTGTCTACAAACACGTTCTGAATACTAAAACAATATTTCGAACATAGAAACGTGGGTCTAAAGAATAATAATGTCATATGGGTTGTTATTTTGTGATGTCATTAAAAATGAAAAGTATAAACACTACATGTACGAAGTCTCCATGTTTTAAATGCAATATGATGAACATATTTCTGTTAAGATATGAATATGAGTTTAGGAGCTATAAGAGATAATTTGTCTCCTATAAATGTTGCGCAGTAAGTAGCCATGCCCTGAGTAAGGTCAGACAGCGTGTCAGCCTCATGGAACCGTCCCTTTCGACCAGAGTGCAGAAGAGGATTGGTAAAGAAATGAACATTTAGACCAGAGAGGCGTGTAGCTGCAGCTCACATCCAAAGTAGTTTGAACTCTGACCGGACAATCTCTGGAACAGCTGATTAGCTGTCCTAAGTAAAGTATCTAGAAAAGCTCATTTAAGTGGGACCATTCTACTACTCTTCTCAAATCACTGTAGTACTCTACTCTCATCACCCAACGGGAACAATCGACACGGCTGGCCAGCCTATTTTCAAAGAGGCAGTTTTAAGAGCGAATGGAAGGGAAATCAACTCTGTAGTTCTGTTTGGGACTACAAGGCGAACAAAGGCATTCACACGTAAATACATTGACGATTTCTTATTCCAAACGGGTGGCGGTTCGTGTGCAACGTATATGATTACTGTGAGAGTAGTTCCAATCAACGAAAAGTAAATAAATAATTAAACCAATTTGTGTAGTACTGGGGTTTTTGCAGATGCAGGAGGTTAAGACTGTTCAGAATGATGACATGACACAAGGTTATGATTAATACCTGGACTGTTCTATGGATGTGATAGGAAAAGACATTTAGCGTTTAATTAGGGAGATGGTAACTCTTGAGCTAACGTAGGCTAATGTGATTAGCATGAGGTTGTAAGTAACAAGAACATTTCCCATGACATAGACATATCTGATATGGGCAGAAACCTTAAATTCCTGTTAATCTAACTGCACTGTCCAATTTACAGTAGCTATTACAGTGAAACAATGCTATTGTTTGAGGAGAGTGCACCGTTATGGACTTGAAAATGTATTATTAAACCAATTAGGCACATTTGGACAGACTTGATACAACATTTTGAACAGAAATGCAATGGTTCAAAGGATGTCAGACAGAAACCAGCTTTGATTGAGTAGGCCCCACTGTAATTTTACAGAAACATAATACACTCACGGTGTACTGTTTAACTGTTGACTCGTTTTCACCACTAGAGGGCACATGAAACCCCAAATACGATATGAAATGGAAAAAGAGCAAAGAGAGATTATGGGGGATATTGGATGACATACTGTACATGTCCTCTGATGTCATTGTGTAACCCTGTTGTCTCTCACTGCTTATCGGAATGTATTATAAACCAGTGAGTGCCTGGATGTAAGCAAACTCCTCCACTCTTGTAAACTCCCTCTAACTTATGACCCTACACACACGTATGCACGCACGCATGCATACACAAATGCCAAACTTCCACACACATGCTCGCACCCACACACATGCACAGGCACACGCACATACACACATCATTTTAATGTCTCAAGAGACTGTGGGGGGTTTTAATAGACATTGCAATTATTCCAGCGGACTGGGATTTAAAGTGAATGAGAAGATGCTGCTTTGGCATGATAATATGGATACGGTTACAGATTTGTCTTGTTTCAATAAATGTATTGATGATTATTAAATGGTAATAGATAAAATACGCATCAGTATGTCGAGTTTACCTGTATTTGCGCGGGAAATTGTGAGGCGGGCACACCGGGACGAAGAAGTAAGCTTGTACAACAGCATTCGTGCTCAAATATAGTCCGTTGCGGCGCTGAGTAAGAGAGTGGAGAGGTCATGCGTCTCATGCTTTTTTTGTGAAGGATCAGAGGTCAATACCACATTTTGAGGTTTTATAGGACTTTTCACAATGCAATAACCAGGAATTTATATGTAACTATCAGTGGCCGTGTGGTTACTTACCACCCTGGAAGATGTGGGGTTCGATCCCTGTTCGAGTCATATCAAAGACTATAAAAATGGGACCTGCTTGGCAATCAACATTAAGGAGATGTATTGGGGGTAAGGCCCTGATACAGACTAACATCCTGTCCAGGAGTTGTACTTGTACATTAAAACTGCCTCACACAGCAAACAGTAGGCTACTGCCCTATGGGCTATTCTTGCACGGACAAAGCTTACTTGTAGGAGGGGCGCTTCATGTCGTGCCAGGCTTTTCTCTTCCTGTTTGGTTTTGCGCCCCCTCTGGTTCGTGTGGTGGAGATCTTCATGGGCTATACTCATCCTTGTAAACGGGTAGTAAGTTGGTGGTCTGTTGCTCTCCCTCTAGTGGTGTGGGGGCTGTGATTTGACCAAGGGGGTGGCGTTATATCCTGCCTGGTTGGCCCTGTCCAGGGGTATCGTAGGATGTGGCCACAGTGTCCTCTGACCCCGTCTCAGTCTCCAGTATCTATGTTGCAATAGTCTATGTGCTGGTGCGCTAGGGTCAGTCTGTCCTATCTGGGGAAATTCTCCTGTTTTATCTGGTGTCCTGCGTGATCTTAAGCATGCTCCCTTCAATTCTCCCATCTCTCTCTCTCTCTCTCTCTCTCTCTCTCTCTCTCTCTCTCTCTCTCTCTCTCTCTCTCTCTCTCTCTCAATTCAATTCAATTCAAGGGGCTTAATTGGCATGGGAAAAAGTATTGCTGCTGTGATTGCACACTGTAGCATTTCAAATGTATTTATCAAATTTAGATTTGTTTTCAAATCCTTTGTGGGTCTGTGTAATCTGAGGGAAATATGTGTCTCTAATTTGGTCATATACCTTTGGCAGGAGGTTAGGAATTGCAGCTCAGATTCCACATAGCCTGTCTTCTCTTGAGAGCAAGGTCTGCCTATGGCAACCTTTCTCAATAGCAAGGCTATGCTATTCTCTTTCCCTCTCCCTCTCCCTCTCCCTCTCCCTCTCCCTCTCCCTCTCCCTCTCCCTCTCCCTCTCCCTCTCCCTCTCCCTCTCCCTCTCCCTCTCCCTCTCCCTCTCTCTCTACTGCAACTGCTGTCTAGATCTCTGAATGCTTGGCTATGAAAAGCCAACTGACATTTACTCCTGAGGTGCCTGGTTCCTCTCTAGGCTTCTTCTTAGGTTCCTGCCTTTCTAGGGAGTTTTTCTTAGCCACTGTGCTTCTACATCTGCATTACTTGCTGTTTGGGGTTTTAGGCTGGGTTTCTGTATAAGCACTTTGTGACATCTGCTGATGTAAAAGCGCTTTATATATAAATACAAAATGTGAATTTGTCCAAAGCTTACTTACATATCTGAAGGCCTTTGTGTTTTACTAAGTCTGGTTACTGAGACTGCTGGTATTTCTTGAACTATTCCACTGATTTTAAAAGATATAGCCTACACATGCCAGGTATGTGTTTCCTAGAAATTCAGGTGCACAGTATCTTTTCATATGAAAAACCACTTGCAGCGGGAAAACAGCAACGAGGGAAAAGTCTAAAGCCTATTCCTAAATGTTTAATAATAATAATTCAAATATAATTTCAGTTTGAGTAGATGCAACAAAAGACCTGATTATTCTATGGTAATAACTGTATAAGGAAGTGCTACTTCCACATGTCCTCAACATGGAATCCCCTGTCTGTGACATCAGCATGCCTGAGAGGGTCAGGGCAGCCCAATGACATCAGTGATACCTTGGTGACACATTGAGACAAAAGCCTTGTTTACACCTTGCTCTAACATGTGAGTTTCTCGATCTGATAAATATGATTCAATCACTATCTGAGCAAGGTTTGTCACGTCTACACATTGCATTTTAAAATGTGTCTCTTATCTGTCTACTGTGTCCATATTGTAACCAGATTAGCTGATGCTTCCGTGTATTCAAATCATTTGATAGATATTCTTTCAAAATAATATGGACTTATTTATTTTTAAGGCAATTACTGATGCCATAAGTCAATAGTTTAAATGGTTTGGCCATCCAGGTACGTTTATGGTTGATTGATTTCCAGATTCCAGACACAATGCGTGTCTGACTACCTCCCGAAGTAGTCAGGAAGATCCGATCACAATCAGATCACAATGTGTCGCTTAATCTTCTACACCACTCAAAAAATGTGGGCACATTCAGAATGTGGACAAAATCAGAACAAAGGGCGCATGTTAGCACCAGGTTTAAACGGGCTAGTGATACCTTGGTGAGATGGGAGGAGACATAGTGAGACAGAAACCCCAACAACTGACTTAATGTAGGATGTGAGGGTGTGAGGCAAAGTGAGTTTACACTACTGGGGGTCTGGCAAGAGAAGGAGTGATGGTAATAAGAAGGGAATGTGTTACTAACTACGACGTCCACACATCCTCTCTTCCCTACCCCCATTTCTCTCTCACCATACATATACACGCACGTTTGCCCAAACACAACTCAGCAGGCCAGTTGACGAGCATCTTGGACATAAAAGGTCTGCTGTGCTCTGATGGTGAGATGACTCTTGTCTTCACTCATTTATCTCTCTCAACCTCAGATTCCCTCTCCTCCTCCTCCTCCTCCTCCCTTTACTACTCGCTCCTCCTCGCACGGCCCTCCCATCTCTGTGGTCACACATTCCCCCTCTCTCCTCTCTCTCGTTCCCTCAGCAAATTTCTGAAGTCAATAACAGACTTTCTGAAATATGAAGGGGGGAAAGAACAGATGTGGTTCTAACATGATGTATTAGGGCCAAATGGACAAAGTCTGTTGTAACAGTCTGTGCCACTATCCACGGGCCTGATATCCTGATGGGCCCTTAACGACACCACCTCTATTCATCACCTCCTCCTCTAGCTCAAGCCTCTCTTTTTCTCAATCTCTCCATCCTTCTCTTTTTCTCTCTTCCCAGGCAGAGCCTCTCTCCCTCTCCCTCTCCCTCTCCCTCTCCCTCTCCCTCTCCCTCTCCCTCTCCCTCTCCCTCTCCCTCTCCCTCTCCCTCTCCCTCTCCCTCTCCCTCTCCCTCTCCCTCTCCCTCTCCCCCTCTCCCTCTCCCTCTCCCTCTCCCTTTCTCTCTCTCTCTCTCTCTCCCTCCCTCTCCCTCTCCCTCTCCCTCTCCACTCTCCACTCTCCACTCTCCACTCTGCTGATGGAGTGGTGTGGGGAAGTATTTGGAGTATTCCTGCTGACCAATCCAGAGCCTCCTGGCAGAGCTCCTCTCGCACTGAACAGGCCTTCCCAAATAAGGATGCACTTTTTTAACGGACAACAAAAAAGAGAAAAAACAAGAAAGAGGGGAGGAGAGAGGGAAAGTTATAGACGAAAGGAGGGAGGGATGGAAGGAGAGTAGACAGAAAGCCCATGCCCTTTTAAGGCGGTGGTTTCCTTTTTACTCTCTCTCTTCCTCTCTCCTTCTTAGCTAAAGTCCTGTTTATAAATGGTGCTAACATGCGCCCTGAGTTCTGATCTTATCCACATTCTGATTGTGCCCGATTTTTAGATACGTGTAGAATAAAAAGCACATTGTGATCTGATAGTGATCAGATCTTCCTGACCACCTCTGGAGGTAGTCAGACACGCATTGTGTATGGATATAAATCATGTGTTAACAGATCTGGATGGTCAAACCATTTAAATCATCCTTATAACGTCCTTTAAAATCATTGACAGGTAGCACCATTGACTTATGGCTTCTGTAAATATGGCTTCCGTAAATACATACAAATAATTTTGAAAGAATATCTGTCAAATAATTTGCATACAGGGAGGCACCAGTTCATTTGGTCACAATGAGGACACAGTGGACGGATAGGAGACACATTTTAAAACAATGTGTGGACGCAACAAACCTTGATCAGATAGTGGTTGGGTCATATTGATGAGATCATGAAACTCACATGTTAGCACAAGGTGTATACGAGGCTGAAGAGAAGTGAAGTCATTTCAGCTTGTCTGGTCCTTTTAAGCCAGCACTTTTCCGAGGGAGGACTTTGCTGGAGCTAGAAGTATACAAACAGTCAGTCACACACACACGGACACACACACACCTCCTGACCCGGCGCTTGTACAGAGGAAAGACTCTTCGCTACAGACTTTAACACAGTGAGTATATCTCTTTACTGACGCTGCTTTTGGGTTCCAGTCTGAAGAACACCGTGCTGAGACGGTAGTCTGTCAGCCCTACGATGGAAGCCTTATCCTGAGTGTACAGAGCCAGAAGACCCATAGGGTTGTCTGTCAGCCTTACGATGGAAGCCTTATCCTGAGTGTACAGAGCCAGAAGACCCATATGGTTGTCTGTCAGCCCTACGATGGAAGCCTTATCCTGAGTGTACAGAGCCAGAAGACCCATAGGGTTGTCTGTCAGCCCTACGATGGAAGCCTTATCCTGAGTGTACAGAGCCAGAAGACCCATAGGGTTGTCTGTCAGCCCTACGATGGAAGCCTTATCCTGAGTGTACAGAGCCAGAAGACCCATATGGTTGTCTGTCAGCCTTACGATGGAAGCCTTATCCTGAGTGTACAGAGCCAGAAGACGCATATGGCTGTCTGTCAGCTATGTCATAGATTTTGAGAAAAAAGTAACATTGTCAGAGCACTGTGTTCTCTAACCATGTTTTCATTGTTTCTCTAATCCTCCATACTGTATGCCTGTCTGTCTCATACTCCATCCTGTGTGTGACTGTGTGTGTGAATAGACACACATAGTAATAACTAATAATCTATGTGGGTTGATGTCTTGGTCAATGGGGTACCGGGTGCTAGAGCATACCTTTTGAGAGGGATGGGATATGTAGTTCTGAGAGGGATGGGATATGTAGTTCTGATATGAGATGGGGTGTTTCTACTGTAGAATAACCATCCGAATCAGTCACAAAGATGTAAAGGCAACAGAGAAATAGTTTGACCAGTTTGGCCCTAGCGAGAGATCTGGGATAGGCAGCTCCTCTTGTAACAGACACAATTGCATAGCTCAGTTTTCACTTACAAATGACTGACTGCCGTACATGGGCTTTGGCTAGGAATTCAATAGCCAACAAAAGTTCACGGCAAACACACTTTCCAAAGACTAAAGACACGCACACACACAGACAAAAGATGCAAACAAGTAACACAGAAACACAGCAGCTGTCATTGATTATATGCGATTAATCAATACGGTTTCTCAGCCTAATGTTTGCTGGGAGTGGACAGAAGTGTTTTTGTGAGACAGAGCGATAACAATGGGAAACTACAGTGGCAGCTTCAGTAGCTGTGGAGTTATCTACAGTACAGTAGGCCTAGCAGTAGCAGGAGTAAAGTCCCAGAGGCTAGCTGACCAGCAGCAGTAGGAGATAAGATTATCTTGAGCTCCGTTTCAGTGGCACTGAGGCACCGCTGGCATTACGTCATGGCTTTAGCCACAGTTCACAGACCACAGCTTTCAAACTGTGCTTCAAGGCGAGACAGCCAGCTGTGTTACCATGGTGAGACAGAAACACTGATGTAAAACAGACATGAAAGGAGCGACGGAAGGTGATGTCATATTTTCATTAGGATAAGTGGACACTGTTTCATACTGTAGTACCAGTAGTTGAGAAGCAACATGTAGTTCAGAGGCTGAATGACAATACTCCAAACACATAGTGTACATGTCTTACCAAATGTAGAACTCACTATAATCAGGTCAAAATAGAAACATAGCTACGTAATTAACACACACACACACACACACACACACAGAGAGAGAGAGAGACAACCCAGACTGAGGCCAACCCACAGGCCAGCCTGACATACTGTTCTGGAGATATAAGGCAGGGCCTGATGCCAAACCCAACAGTACAGTAGGTCCCTGAGCACACATACATACCATAATGGAACCAGGGTCCCGTCCCTTGTGAACTGACATCTCAGACCATCCATATCCCCTCTGTGGAGGGCAGTGACCTGTACTGGCAGTGGCACACAGAAGAAAGGGCCTTTCCACATTGGAGGAACAGCAGTCTTATCTCTGATGGTCAAAATGCTTGTTTATGAAGGATAGGTCAGGACAACTGGAGGGAGAAGTAATGACATAGCTAGCAGCCTGACCTTCCTCACATTCCTCTGTAATGTTTCTGTAATGATGCACTGTGCGAGGGTTTGACTGAGTGTGTTACGGTGAGCTTGGGAGCTTATCGTGGTCTGACTCTGAGGAGGAGGATGTGGGGAATATTAGGCACTTGTCTTGTCTTTGTGGTTATGAGTTCATGGTTAAGGTTCCATGAAACAACTGAGCAGCTTGAAACTCAAAAAAAACAAACTGTCAAGTTTCTGTATTTTGAAGGCTTCATAATCGTGTGACTGGATTGTTGGCAGATAGTGTCTAGAAGGACTGTGCCTTGGTCTACTTCTTTGGATGATGGAGCAGCAGTAATGTGTGACTGGATTGTTGGCAGATAGTGTCTAGAAGGACTGTGCCTTGGTCTACTTCTTTGGATGATGGAGCAGCAGTAATGTGTGACTGGATTGTTGGCAGATAGTGTCTAGAAGGACTGTGCCTTGGTCTACTTCTTTGGATGATGGAGCAGCAGTAATGTGTGACTGGGCCCAGTGCCACAGTCCAGGACTGTGTGTTGAAAACAACGCGGTGACACAACGCGGTGACACAGATACATGCTCTTAATGCCAATGTTCAACACATGACTGCTGGCTCAGAAAACTAGGTTAATGGCAGCTGATCGATACATTTTCTCTTAAGTGTTGTCTGACTTAAACTGATGAGTCAGTATGGGAATGAGGAAGTGGAGGCGCATAACGTGTGTTTTTTGAGCTTATCGTTCAAATTCTAGGCATGGAAGGGTCCACGCTGACCTTGTGGTGGAGTGTGAGTAGTTGGGTGGCGAGAGAGAGATCTGTTTCGGCATCATCTCCAACTGTGAAAATACACACTTAGAAAAAAAGGTGCTATCTGGAATCTAAAGGGGTTCTTCGGCTGTAACTATAGGAGAACCCTTTGAAAAACCCTTTCTGGTTGCAGGTTAAAAACCTTGTGGTTACAAGTAGAACCCTTTTGGGTTCAATGTAGAACGCTTTCCACAGAGAGTTCTACATGGAACCCAAAAAGGTTCTTCCTGGAACCAAAAAGGGTTCTCCTATGGGGACAGCCGAAGAACCCTTATGGAACTATTTTGTGTGGATAAGGGAACTGTCTCCTTATGAGACATAGATGAAGTGTCCAGATCTTACATTACTGTTGCCATTGGCTACCCCATCCAACAGCAATCTGGGGAAGGACCCCGCATGACGTCCAATCAGGATGAAGGTGAATTACAGGTGGTAACATTTAACATTTGACCTTTAACCCCCAGGTACATCGTGGTATCCTGACATCAAGATGGCAAACAAGGTGACAAGAGTGCACTGATATGGGCTTTGCACTTGGCAGCTTGGCCCAAAAGCAACAGTTTTGCAAGCAATGGTGTTGGTGACACCTAGTGTGTTTAAGAGAGAGAGGCAGAGATACAAAAAGAGAGAGAGATTCTGCTGATTCTAGGGCTCCCATTGTACAGCAATTTGGCTCCTGATATTTAGTTATGTAATTAATGCAGAGGGGCTGAACTGGTGTGCATTCGGAGACAATCATCTTTGGGGGGGAGCGGCTCAATTACACGCCTTTATAAATGCATGACATCTATATGTCTGTGTGTAAGTGTAAGTGTAAGTGTTCGCAGGCATATTTGTTTGTGAGTGAATCTGCCATTTGTCCAATGTCTTCATGTGTCCGCATGCGAATCTGCCCACATATCCACAGAGCTGTTGGAAATGGCTTGACTTGCAACTAAGGTAATATCTGTTTCAGCCAAAGGCCAATGGATAAAGGAGTCCCTTCGTATTAGTCATGGTAGCAGATCATAGCACAAGTGACATGCAAATGAGTGTACATACTCACCTCAGGCACAACTGATATGGAAACTCATACATTAGACATAGTCAATGTGACAATGTCATCTGAACCAGGGAATACTTTCACGTCTAATACCAGATCAAGATGATCTCAGACATCATAGAACAGGGAGCCTCAACTAGATTCAGCCGCAGGATGATTTTTCCTTCAGCGGATGGTCAGGGGACCATTTCAAACCTCGCTTACATTTGTTTACAATTACATACTGTATATCTCTCTATTTTGCGTGGGAATGCTTTGAAACAAATGTTCAAAATTCAAACAACTTGGCTGGTGTTATTAGTATTTTCATGTCCAACAATAAACTAATAAAAAAAATCTATACCTTGGGGGGCCAAATAAAATCCACCAGTTGGAGGAACCCTATCACAGAGCAACTCCCTTCACTCACATAAATATCAATATTTCCTCTATTTAATATCTGTTCTACTCCACTCTGTCTCTCCCGCTATCCCTCTCGGTGGGAAAGGGTCCCCAGGTAGGCATGGCCAACAAAGGTCCATCTTATGGCATGAGCCGTGTGGTGCAGGACAAGATTGACAAGAAGTACGACGCTGAGGTGGAGGAGCTTTTGGTGCAGTGGATTGTGGCCCAGTGTGGATCTGGAGTTGGGAAGCCCGAATCTGGCAAACTGGGCTTCCAGGACTGGCTTAAGGACGGATGTGTGAGTACCAACCCTATGCCCCTCAGAATGAATCATACATTTCAACTTAATGGCATTCAGAATTCATATTAGCCATTTATTTGAACCACCTTTATTCAGTCTAAAAATGTGTGTCATCAGCAAAGAGAACGGAGAAACAAACCCTTTGGAAATCAGATTATGATCATAAACCTGTACATTTAAAAACAACAATGTGCCAAGTATCGAACCTTGGGGGACCCCACATGAGTATATGACGGTACAGATGGTTCTTTTCTGCCAACATACTCTTACTCTTGTCTTTATGTTCCTATTCCCCAGGTCCTGAGTGAGCTCATTAACAGCCTGCATAAGGACAACAAGCCCATCAAGAAGATAGCCAGCTCAAGCATGGCCTTCAAACAGATGGAGCAGATCTCACAGTTCCTAACCGCTGCCGAGAGCTTCGGTGTCATCAAGACCGACATGTTCCAGACCGTGGACCTCTGGGAAGGTTCGCAAAGCATGTCCATCTCATCAAACAGTCACAACAATGACAACACAGGGCATTACATATGCCACAGATAACAGCGGTTGTGGTGTGGGGAACATACAACGGTGTGGTGTACTGTAGCTACGGTGTGGGGACTTAAAGACCCTGCTGTGATTTTGTGGTGACAGGGAAGGATTTGGCTGCAGTCCAGAGGACACTGATGTCCCTCGGCAGCGTGGCTGTCACCAAGGATGACGGCAATTACCGCGGCGACCCCAACTGGTTCTTCAAGTGAGTTTAGAAAAATGTGAAGAGTGATGGTGTTGCTGGTGTATTCAGTCAGTGCTGGAGCTGTTTAGAGCTGGGGTGTGTATTGTGCTGTGCCAGTGTGTGTTTGAGTTCATTGTTCATGTACCCTTGCAGGAAAGCCCAGGAGAACCGGAGGGAGTTCACAGACGACCAGTTGAAGGCGGGGAAGGGTGTGATTGGCCTGCAGATGGGCTCCAACAAAGGGGCGAGCCAGACTGGCATGTCGTACGGGGCCACCCGACAGATCCAATAATAACAACCAAACCACTGACCCTTGTCCTTTCCCCTCCCTTCTCCACCACACCCTGCACTGCCCTCTCAACCCCCCTTCGCCCTCTCACTGCAGCTACGACAGGCCCCATAGATGAAGTCTTAATGCCTCAAATCAACTTTATCCCAGTGTAGTAGGAACAGTCTCACTAGTATCACACAACACTATGACCAGCCCAATATTACAACCCAAATCTACACTGCAAATACCATATGTGAAATGTGAGTCTTAAGGTGAAAGGGGCAACATGCATATACAGCTGTCAATCACTCATCGTCAAACGCAATTCTCATGTTTACATGAGACTGATATCTGAATCATAGAGAAGGCACTGAAGCGACCACACTACGCCTTCTTAGTACAAGGACATTCTATCCAAATGTAGAAACATTGAGAGATTGCTTGAGAGGTCGTTTGAAAAATGCCAAATAAAAGGAAATGAGGTTGAAGTTCATTGCGTCTCCAGTGTTATGGATGAGTTTTTCAAGTTAACATTGCTATACTGTATGTACCAATCCCTGCCAACTGCTATGACCGCTAACAGACCCATATTTTTTGTAGTCTTATTAGCTCCATTTGTCCTAGGCCTCCCACAGCGAAAAAGCAGAAATTGACTACTTTCCTTCATCTGCTTGCTCTGCACTCATATTTAGCCTCACATTGAAGTGTTTATCCCGTGTATTTTCAGGACAACCAGGGCTACAATGACATAAACAGTGGCACTCATGAGTTTTATTGACAAATGTCAATATACAAATAAGGTCCGCTAAGCAAAAACCTGATTTGTTTTATAAGAATCCTGTAAGTACAGCAATTGTTTGCTCAGTGGAAAATGAATATCCAATTAGTCAGTGACAACTGTGTGGAGTTGAGTTTGACAGCAACCATGTGAGCTTATTACAGTATTATAGACACAGTCCTGGGATTCCCTATGATCTTCTATGTAGAAGAAGCGCGTAGCTTCTAACGACTCATGTCAGCTTTTTACAGATGGTCATAATACCTTGTCAGAACGGTTTGAGCTACTTTACACACGTTTTTGTGAGAATAACCATTTTTGTGATCTGCCCTGGTCTCAAACAGCGCTCTGACTCTGCCCCCGTTAAAAACACAGACACACAGTTTAAACAAGGGTTAGACGTCCAAAACACGCCAGCGATAGTGGGACTCAAGAATGATATTGAAACTTTTTTCCCTTTTTTATTTAAGGGAAATTATGGAAAGGATCCACCCGGAAACTTCCATCAACAATCTTTATTCATTTTACTCAGTCAAGCGGTGACTTGCACAGCAAAACACAGGCTTCCAGTTCAGTAAATAAAAATAAAATCTTTAATATGTTTCAGTTCATAAAAATCATCAAACTCTGATATATAGATGTACAACACACACAAATTACAGTTGATAAAAAAAATTTTTTTAAACATTCAACCCCACACTCAGATCCCAAATCAAGTTCAAGTACTGGAAAAATGTATAACAGTCTGCACAAAATAACATTCCATACAGGAGGTCTGTTTACAAATAATTAACTTAAAAGATGCACAGAAATCGCTCCATCGTTTCCTGGTTGCTAAAATACGAATAGTTTGCGTAATTTCAGTTTATGACAAAACAAGCAGTCATTGTGTAGAGAACCACCGTACCATCTAAACCGCTTTGAAATATATTTTCCAGAATCAAAAATATTGTATATTCAGCTGTTTAAAGTTAGTGTACAAAACCCAAAGTAAAATAAGCAATAACTCATAGAAATAGCACACATAGAACAAATATACCGCTTCTTAGACAGGAATGAATGATCTCACATTTCTATACGAATTTGGTCCGGTCGCCCAAAAACTTACATATTGTAGCTTTAAAACTGCTACAGATAGGAATTCTTTGAATTTATGCATTGTAATTTCAGAAAAATGTCCATAATATATCTGGCGCTAATAGTGGAATGAAAGTGTTTCACAGTATCAGTTAGTCGCTAGTGTTGGGATTGGCTGCGATATTTGCATACTGATTTCTCCCACCGGAACGTAATCTGTTGTCAAAATGGGAAAGCTGTTCTGAATTCGTGGCTGTGTTATCTAGTGGAAATTATTCATTTCCAGTTGCAAAAATTCTACACTTTTCGCTCAATTTCAGTTTGTGAGAAAACAAGCACGGAATAGTGTCGGTAATCATTGTACCATCTAAAATCGTTGCAATATATATATATATATATATACACCAAAAGCAACTTGGTCTAACATCCAAAGGTCACCCAGTCAAATTGACAATTGTGGGAATCATTTGAGTCAACTTGGAACATTATCCCTGTGGAATGCTTGACACCTTGTAGAGTCCAAATCGACTGTTCTGAGGGCAACTCAATATTAGGAAGGTGTTTCATGTTTCGTACACAGTATTAGACATTTTCTGAAATTACAATGCAAACATTTGAACAAATCCTATTAATAAAATAAATAATTTAAAAAGCAGCCATAATCTCAAGAGCATTCCATCACTCACACACCGTCACACATTCCCAAAACCATTTACATTTTAAAACAAAATCACACGCACAGCATTGTAATGCCTTCCCATGGTGCACACCTAATAAACTTTGGAAGACTGACTTAAACTGCAAGGGCCGGTTACGGACCCAGACTATAACCTAATCCTGGGCTAAAAAGCATTTCCAACGGATATTCGTAATTGATCTTGCTTTTTAGTCCAGGATAATCATTGTCCAGGAAACCACCCCAGGAGTGCTGCTCTGTCTGGTTGTCCAGCATGCATCTAATCCCACAGTAAAATACCCAGGTAAGGGACTGAACCAAACTAGTGATACACACTTCAACCCAAAGACCAGGCCAAACTACCACCTCTATAGCACTGCTAGGTGAGACCGGAGGGTCCTGAGAGATCCAGAGGGTTTAGGTTGCTCCCCCGCAGTACACTTACTCACATACGCTTGGGTCTCTGCAACGCTGATAAAAGGCCACAGGCTTGGGTCTCTGCAACGCTGATAAAAGGCCACAGGCTTGGGGCTCTGCAACGCTGATAAAAGGCCACAGGCTTGGGGCTCTGCAACGCTGATAAAAGGCCACAGGCTTGGGGCTCTGCAACGCTGATAAAAGGCCACAGGCTTGGGGCTCTGCAACGCTGATAAAAGGCCACAGGCTTGGGGCTCTGCAACGCTGATAAAAGGCCACAGGCTTGGGGCTCTGCAACGCTGATAAAAGGCCACAGGCTTGGGGCTCTGCAACGCTGATAAAAGGCCACAGGCTTGGGGCTCTGCAACGCTGATAAAAGGCCACAGGCTTGGGTCTCTGAAACGCTGATAAAAGGCCACAGGCTTGGGTCTCTGCAACGCTGATAAAAGGCCACAGGCTTGGGTCTCTGCAACGCTGATTTAAGGCCACAGGCTTGGGGCTCTGCAACGCTGATAAAAGGCCACAGGCTTGGGGCTCTGCAACGCTGATAAAAGGCCACAGGCTTGGGGCTCTGCAACGCTGATAAAAGGCCACAGGCTTGGGGCTCTGCAACGCTGATAAAAGGCCACAGGCTTGGGGCTCTGCAACGCTGATAAAAGGCCACAGGCTTGGGGCTCTGCAACGCTGATAAAAGGCCACAGGCTTGGGGCTCTGCAACGCTGATAAAAGGCCACAGGCTTGGGGCTCTGCAACGCTGATAAAAGGCCACAGGCTTGGGGCTCTGCAACACTGATAAAAGGCAACAGGCTTGGGTCTCTGCAACGCTGATAAAAGGCCACAGGCTTGGGTCTCTGCAACGCTGATACAAGGCCACAGGCTTGGGGAGCGATGGGTGGGGCCAGTGAGATCACAGTTCCAGCCCACATAGCTCAGTCTCCAGTCCAGTCCAGTTTGCCCCCCTGGGTTCACAGCAGGCCTAGACTGATGAACGGAGGGTGGGAGGTCGTAGAGGGAAGAGGTTTTCTCCAGTGTTATGTGGCAGCGTCTCCAGTGATTAGTCCTACACACAGTTCTCTCCAGCTCAGAGCATCTCCAGCCCCCTGTGGGAGCCCCGCGTCCCCCTGTCCCACCAACACAGCCCTCTAAAGTCCAGGTTGGCCAGGGTCACCTCCAGAGTGTAGTACAGGGACCAGAAGAGTGCGAAGCAGCCCAGCAGTAGCAGAGACTACACAAAGACATGGTGATGGGAGAGGAAGTTACAAAATGAGGCATATATTGTGTGTGTGCGTGTGTGTATGTGCACGTAACATACCTTGAGGCTGCTGGATGTGAACGGGCTGACCGTCTCAGGGGGGATGTCCATGCCTGCAGGACAGGGCAGGGAGAAACTGCTGTCCAGATACTGCCCCCCCATAGCCTCCTCCACCACACTGTCAATCAAAACACACAACCAATCAATGCTCACATCCACTATGGGAGCACCAATGACAAAACATCCCTTCCCTTTAAAAATACAGGATCCAGAAACAAACAATATATGTTCCATTTATATAACCCAGGCTGCTGTTTTAACAGTGGTGTGTGTCTCCTGACCTCTGTCTCTCCTTGACCTCTTCGAAGGACAGAGAGGAGCCGTACAGAGTGAGCTTCCAGTGCTTCAGAGAGCCCAGGGGCCACGCAGGCTCTTCTAAAAGAAAGAGACAAAAGGACAAAGAGAGAAGGACAGAAGGACAGAGAGGGATGAATGAGCTCATAGTGTAGATATGGTCTTGTAGTGGTCAGTGGCAGGCGAGTGAATGACAGACAGAGACTGACCCTTAGTGTGGTCAGAGACTTGCAGCCTGTACTGGCCCTCGGCTCCCTCTCCCCAGCAGCGCACAGTGGAGAACGTCCAGTCTGAGTAACCCGAGGTATCCCTGGAGTAACACGCAACAGGACAGAGGCAAGGATGCCAAAACAATGGCTGTTATACGTTTAAGAGTAAAACTAAAACAAGCGTGTACATCTGTTTTACTGCACTGTTGTAGCTAGAAACAAGCATTTCGACCAATAAACTTTGATTTGATTTGTGTGTGTGCGTGCAAACTCACGTGTCCAGAGCACGGCGCGCCCCGATGAGTGAGGTCATTCCACTGGGGCAGAGCAGAGCGATCTCCACGCTGCCGCGGCGAGAATGGACCAGCGTCAAGGTGACAGACACGTGCTCCAAGGTCTGCATCCCGGACTGCCTGAGGTCAGCTGCAGTGACTGGAGTGAGAGGAGCACAGAGACCCTAATACATGACTATATGTCCTTCCATAGGAATGGCAGAGTGAGGGGGGGGGGGGGGGGGGGCAGATGAGCCAATGGAAACTATAACAGTGAAGGGTCTGATGTGGACACACGTGATAGACATTTACTCTGGGAGCCCATAGGTCCAATCTTAATTGAAGGACATGTAGGGACACTCCATTTAGTGTGGAAGTGTATTTTGTATATGCATCTGCCCCAGACACTCCATTTAGTGTGAAACTGTATTTTGTATATGCATCTGCCCCAGACACTCCATTTAGTGTGAAACTGTATTTTGTATATGCATCTGCCCCAGACACTCCATTTAGTGTGAAACTGTATTTTGTCTATGCATCTGCCCCAGACAATCCATTTAGTGTGAAACTGTATTTTGTCTATGCATCTGCCCCAGACAATCCATTTAGTGTGAAACTGTATTTTGTCTATGCATCTGCCCCAGACAATCCATTTAGTGTGAAACTGTATTTTGTATATGCATCTGCCCCAGACACAAAATACAGTTTCACACTAAATGGAGTATATGCATCTGCCCCAGACACTCCCCAGACATTTGCAATCTTGTTTTCACCTCTGTTCAATCTTGTTCCACCCCCCAAAGCCTTCAACAGTTTCACTACACCATCCACTGTGCAATGGCTCTCTTGCCTGATATTCTACAGCTAATTATTGGGAGGACTTCTGGTACTCACAAGTAGAGTAAAACGTCCACCCACCCCAGAGGAATACAGTATGTCTCAGTCCTAGAATATGCACAAAGAGCAGACAGAGTTGGTGACTCCTGTGAGGGACTACCTCTTCCCTTTCTCTCTGGATTCCTGACCTGCAGCAGCAGCGTACTGTAATTCACTGGCATTTCCTCAGCCCCTGTTTACTAATGGGCCTTAATGCTCCACTACCATGTAGGGAAAAACACTTCCCAGGGCCAAGGAAGGAGATGAAGAGGGAGGGATATACAAAGGTGTGGAGGGAGAGACTGGCGGTGAAGGGGGGCAGAGAGAGGGGTAGAGTGTATAGGGGTAGAGCAGGATGTTGGGAGGGGGAAAGGACTTCTTGGATTCCAGCCATCTTCTTCCAAACATACAGGACTGGACTCGTAAGAGTTCCTCAGAGACCCTCCCACACAGACAGTGACCTGTCATGAGAATCTCACTCTTCCTCCACACAATCACGACTGGTGGGTCTTAAGAGTGTGTTACTGCCTTTTCATACACGTTTTAAATTATATCAAGCACAAACTTGTTGCAACCCAAATGCTCCAGCTCTGAAATAAGCTTTTTCACCAATATCATAAATCGTCTCAAAGCTAAAATCAACACAATGGCAGTAAATATCAGGCCAAAGGCTCTGGCTATGCTTTGTTGGTACTGCATTATTCTCTCCCTCTCTGACACACACACACGGGGAGATGTATAAAGCCAGTGATTTTGGCTACATCCCAAAAAAACACGTTACCATACATATTTGCATGACTTTTGATCAGAGCGCTATGAGTCCAGTAGGGCACGATAAGAAAAGAGTGCCATTTGGGACGCACAGTTTTAAAACCTCTGCCATTTCATCAACGCTGGCCTGGCATGCACCCCATACATTCCTCTCCTGACATTTAGCGCAAACATCTCAGACATTTGAAACTTTTTGTACTTTTAAACGACTGTTTTTCTTTTCAGTAACAACACGTCACTATCTTTCGGGAATCTAACGTTTGGGACTGAACATTGGAACTCTAGTCTTCCGTTTTCACATGGGAAGGAACGAGTGCTCATACTAACCGCTGGACCTTAAGCTAACGGACCAGCCAAAACACATAGCAACAAGGACAACAAATAGCCTAGCGATAGAGTAGTTTAACATAACAACCTGCTTCATGTATCTTTGGGAATAACCAAAACTAGCTTACTTTTCAATGAATGGAAACAGAATTTCCATGTATAAATACAAAGTCGATTTGCATCACGAATTTCATTCATTCAAAACAGATGTTTCACTTGGACTAAAACATTTAGTCTTTGTCAGCAACTCTTCCTCTGCTTTGTCCTTAGAAACCCTAGTCACGTGAGACTGGACACACACACTCACTGCTGTGCTAAAACAGTGAAACACACTGCTCCTGACCTCAGAACAGGCAACACACAGGCTAAATACACTGGGCCAGGAGGCCACAGGGAGGCTAGAAAAGAGAGGGAGGAAGGAATACAGATATCTCTGCTGTGATGTCACTGTGTGTGTCAGAGAGGGAGAAGAGAGAAATACAGAGAAAGAGAGGGAAGGGGTGTTCTCTCCTCCATAGTTCAGTCAGTGTGCCCAGTGACAGAGAGACTCTGAAGAACATTGCCTAATAAGGGCAGACTGCTGATTGCATGGGAGGGTCTCTCTGGAGAGCACTGACAGAGAGAAGAGAAACAGCAAATACTTGCATATTACGAGACTCGCTTGGTTGATCACTCTCTCACACACACACAAACTCTACCAACCGTTCCAGGTTAGGTTGAGTTGCTCCGGATAGGCTGGGACAAGAGCCTCCTCCTTCAGCACTGGGCTCTGATAGGACACTAGGAATGGCACCATCTCCCACACCTGATTAATAAACACACAAAAACACTTTCCACATGTATACCTTCAGTCTTTTTAAATGAGCAGAATATAAACTTAGCTGAAAGAAAATCCCAACCAATACTGTATCAGTAGTGTAGTTGGTTAAGCTTGACATGAGTGTGCTGCTGAGACATCAGGAAGTGAGTGAGGTGGAGTGGTACCTTGGCAGCGTTGACCAGCCGCCAGGCGTTGAGCAGGCCGAAGCCGTGCTGGTGACTGTGGTGGAAGCCCGCTCCATTGATTTTCCAGTCCCCTTGCACATCATACTACAGAAACACACACTCTCAATTAGGAACTGTATGTGCCTGCGTAGCAGTGATTAATGATACAGTACAACAAGGTGAGTCATACAGTGAGGTCCAAAAGTATTGGGACAGTGAGTTTTTCTCTCTCTCTTTGTACTCCAGCACTATGAGGTTAAGGTGCAGACTGTTCGTTTTAACTGTAGTCTTTTCATCCATATCGGGTGAACCGTTTAGAAATTACAGCACTTTTTGGTACACAGAGGGCCATTTTAGAGGACCAAAAGTATCGGGACAAATATCATACCCCCCAAAATTGCTAACCTCCCATTAATGTAATGGTGAGAGGTTAGCATGTCTTGGGGTTATGATATTTGTGCCTCTGTGGCTTTCGCACTCGTCATTATCCACGATTCATTCAGGATTATCCGTAATCATGGTAGCATCCATATTAATGTAGAAGTATTCTTATTTACAATAAAAGTGACTCCAAAATAACGTAATACATGATTTACCATTCATTTCTATTGGGCACAAAATAATCTGAAACACAATTAAAAACAAACAGCAAATGCATCCAACAAGTTTGTAGAGTCACAAGCTTCATTACGTGCTATGAATATGGGACCGAATACTAAACTTTTGACTACTTCTGTTCCCTGAGAACAGCCTCAATTCATCGGAGCATGGATTCTACAAGGCGTCGAAAGCGTTCCACATGGATGCCGGCCCATGTTGACTCCACAGTTGTGTGAAGTTGGCTGGATGTCCTTTGGGTGGTGGACCATTCTTGAGACACACAAGAAACTGTTGTGTGTGAAAAACCCAGCAGCGTTGCAGTTCTTGACACACCGGTGCGCCTGGAACCTACTACCATTCCCCGTTCAAAGGCACTTAAATCTTTTGTCTTGCCCATTCACCCTCTGAATGGCATACACACAATCCATGTCTCAATTGTCTCAAGGCTTAAAAATCCTTATTTAACCCACCTTTCTCCTTCCCTTCATCTACGCTGATTGAAGTGGACTTAACAGGTGATATCAATAAGTGATCATAGCTTTCACCTGGTCAGTCTGTCATGGAAAGAGTGTTCTTAATATTTTATACACTCAGTGTAAATTAATCTGTCCCTATAAAAAACAAATGGGGGGGGACTATGTAGGAAAAGTACAGCAATTTCTAAATGGTTCACCTGATTTGGATGAACATACCCTCAAATTAAAGCACTTTAACACAGTCATTGACAGAGCCAAAACAACAAAAGTTGTGTCACTGTCCCAATACTTTTGGACCTCACTGTATGTCTGAAGTGTGCTTCCGAGGGCATGTAGGTGACAATGTCACTTTGTAGTCATGTACAGTACCAGTCAAAAGTTTGGACACACCTACTCATTCCAGGGTTTTTCTTTATTCTACAATATAGAAAATAGTCAAACTAATAGTGATGACATAAAAACTATGAAATAACACATGTAGTAACCAAAATACTGTTAAACAAATAAAAATATATATATATTTGAGATTCTTCAAAGTAGCCACCCTTTGCCTTGATGACAGCTTTGCAAACTCTTGACATTCTCTCACCCAGCTGCATGAGGCAGTCACTTGGAATTCCTTTCAATTAACAGGTGTGCATTGTTAATTTGTGGAATTTCTTTCCTTCTTAATGCATTTGAGCCAATCAGTTGTGTTGTGACAAGGTAGGAGTGGTATACAGAAGATAGCCCTATTTGGTAAAAGTCCATATTATGGCAAGAACAGCTCAAATAAGCAAAGAGAAATGACAGTCCATCATTACTTTAAGAGATGGTCAGTCAATTTGGAAAATGTCAATAACTTTCTTCAAGTGAAGTCGCAAAAACCATCAAGCGCTATGATGAAACTGGCTCTCCTGAGGACCGCCACAGGAAAGGAAGACCCAGAGTTACCTCTGCTGCAAAGGATAAGTTGATTAGAGTTACCAGTGTCAGAAATTGCAGCCCAAATAAATGCTTCAGAGTTCAAGTAACAGACACATCTCAACATCAACCTGTCAGAGACAGCGTGAATCAGGCCTTCATGGTCGAATAATTGCAAAGAAACCACTACTAAAGGACACCAATAAGAAGAAGAGACTTGCTTGGGCCAAGAAACACGCATAATGGACATTAGACCGGTGGAAATCTGTCCTTTGGTCTGATGAGCCCAAATGTCAGATGTTTGGTTCCAACTGCTGTGTCTTTTTGAGACGCAGAGTAGGCGAACGGATGATCTCTGCATGTGTGGTTCCCACCGTGAAACATGGAGATGGTGTGGGTTTGCTTTGCTGGTGACACTGGTGATTTATTTAGAATTCAAGACACAATTAACTTTCATGGCTACCACAGCATCCTGCAGCGATACGCCATTCCATATGGTTTGCGCTTAGTGGGACTATCATTTGTTTTTCAACAGGACAATGACCCAACACACCTCCAGGCTGTGTAAGGGCTATTTGATCAAGAAGGAGAGTAATGGTGCTGCATCAGATGACAGGGCCTCCACAATCACCTGACCTCAACCCAATTGAAATGGTTTGGGATGAGTTGGACTGCAGAGTGAAGGAAAAGCAGCCAACAAGCGCTCAGCATATGTGGGAACTCCTTCAAGACTGTTGGAAAACCATTCCAGGTGAAGCTGGTTGAGAGAATGCCAAGAGTGTGCAACGCTGTCATCAAGGCAAATATAAAATATATTTTGATTTGTTTAACACTTTTTTGGTTACTACATGATTCCATATGTGTTTTGATGTCTTCACTATTATTCTACAATGTAGAGATGTGTCCAAACGTTTGCCTGGTACTGTATATTGTACCTGTGTGGCTGTGTAGGTGATGATGTCACTCTGTTGTCATGTAGATTGTACCTGTGGGTCTGTGTAGGTGATGACGTCACTCTGTTGTCATGTACATTGTACCTGTGTGGCTGTGTAGGTGATGATGTGCTGCACGTCTCTCCAGGTGAGACAGGGCCGGACCTGCAGCATCAGAGCCACCATGCCAGCCGCCAGGGGTGCCGCCGCCGAGGTGCCCGTGTGCCCGTCAGTACAGCCCGTGCCCTGCTGCAGTGACCAGTCTGATGTCACCTACACAGTACACACACACAGAGAAGAGTCATAAACATGTATACGAATCTCACACGCCATTACAAACAGTCAGTGGTAAGGAGCTACGGGACGACTAGGGAGGAAGAGGGAAAAGCCAGAAAAGATGGAGAGTTGGAGATGGAGGGGCTGAACGATGAGAAAAAGTAGACAGAAGTGCTAACAGACAGGATGTGGTGAGAGAGGGAGAGAGATTGATATGAATACAGGGACAGAGAGAAAAAGGGCTGCTGATGGATTCACTGGTAAACATGATCTTTGACATGCTCAGGCATGTCAGACCTGCATACCAGCATAGATCCCACAGTCCTTCCCAATAGAGAGAAATTACTATGGCTGCGTCCCATTTGACAGCCTATTCCCTATAGGAAAATACCCTGGATAGTCATGGGTTCAATATTTGATGTAAACAAAGAGAGAATAACGTACAAGCTCTGTGATGCGTGTAGAGTTTTGGGTTAGAGTATAGCGTGGATTGTTGCATATGTCGTAGCTTATGAGCATAATATGAAGTGTGCAGCATTCAAATATGGTCCCAAATGGCACCCTATTCCCTATATAGGTTTATATATGAATGCAGTTGCCACCCTTATTGAAGCCATCGGACGCTGTTTATCATAGCGCCTTGTGCTCTATTACGGGTGATGGGTTCTGTACACATTGCATTTTGTTTCAGAATGTGGGCTGGCCCTCCTTGAAGTCTTGTAGATCGATGCATTGCGCTCTTTTTGTCGATAAAGCCCTCTTGCATAAACTTCTGCCATACCGTACCTCATTGTGAACCTATAGATGTACAGGCTACTGGACCCGGTGCTCAGGGATGGCGAACTCTGGAGATCCCTTCCAGCTCCACTGTGTTGGGTAGATCGGCTTTTAGTTTTTGTTTTGCACCTTACATGTGGAATGATCTACAATACACTTTCAAAATTGGAGGAATTGGTGTCTCTAGGGCATTTCAGACAGTTGTTAGGGGACCTTTGTACTGAAAAATGTCTGTTTTTTAATGATTGCGTTTTGCTTTCCGTGTATTGTTGTGAATGATAATCTGTATTTTAATGTGTGTATATGAATGTGTAGTTTGATGTGTATTGTGGTGCTATACAGGACTCATCTGGAAAAGAGACTTTGGTCGACTCCCTGTCAAAATAATGATTAAATAATATTAAATATATAATGCACTATGAAAGGAAATGGGGAGGCATTTGTGACGCAGCCATGCAGTACAGATCCAGACCATGCAGACAGTGCTGTCTAAACAGCTCGTCTCCTAGACGAGTAAGGGACCTCTCTGGAGCGTTGGTCACAGACACACAGCTAGGGGGTGTTTGATCCTAGGTGATGACAGCCCTGGTCGGAAGACAGCCCTGGTCGGGAATGTAATGAGGGAAATGGTGCATAGCATTGGTGGCACTGCAGCATAGCACATGGCAGCTAGAAGTGTTTGGGCTGATGGGTGGATACAGTGGTGTTATCCCAAATGCAACCCTGTTCCGTGTATAGTGCACTACTGATCAAAAGCAGTGCTCTATATAGGGAATAGAGTGCCATGTGGAATACAAACCGTATGAGCAGAGCACTTGTGCGACAGGGTAGAAGAGCTAGAGCCTAGCCCTAAAACCACTTGGCCTGGTGTATTTGGCTTTTCAGGAAGTTCCGGATGCCAGTTGAGGGTTTTGGCCCAGGGCTTACATCACCCGGCAAGCCATGTCACCCAGGAGATGGCAACAAACAGCAGCAAACAGAGCTTTGCCTTACATCTCTCCTCTCTAGCTTCTCTCTAGCTTCCTAAAACCCAAACCCAACTTTCTCAATCTATGTCTTAAGGGCCTAGGCACAAGTCTTTGTAAGGGGGATTCCATTGGTACCACGGTGCAGTTCACTGCGGGTGAGAATGCAGTCTGGACCAAACACAGGAAAAGCACCAGAGGTGCGCAGTATTATTGTCTGTTTGACTGAGAGCGTTTGATGAAATGCACGCAGTACCATAACTTGGTATCTCTGAGACATTCTGTAAGTAGCAGTGCATTTATGAGCACATCCGATGCATGTTAGGGGAGAGGGGGGCTGGGATATAGGCTATGGAAAATTGCCTATTCACGTCAGAGTTAGAGTGGCTATTGCACTGTTTACTCCTGCATGTTGTTGGAAGACCAAAGCGAGAGCAATATGAGGTTTGGTACACACAAGTTATGCTTCTTGATAATCATAGATAGAAAAATGCTCACATTAAATCCCCAATAAATCATGGACTTGCATGAACAGGTGGTAGTTTAGGCATTTTAGTTGGTTTGACATTTGGCAATGTGAACCCAAACGGACCACATGGAAGAAAGAAAAAGACAATGTAACAAATAACCGAACTCGGATTCAAACTATAGCTCAGAACTATGTGTGAAAACTCCTTCGAGATGGTGTGTGTGTGTGTGTGTCTAGCAGTAGACTCACAATACTACGCAGCGTTCTGCCCCCACTGCTGAAGGTGACAGCCAGCATGGAGGCACACTCCTCAGCATAGAAGGGCATCTTCCCTTCCTCATTTACTGCTCCTACAAGAGACACACACACACACGGTTAGAAACACTCAACACGCAGACACAGAGACAGACAACATTGCTCCTATTCACTGACCAATGGTAACAGTGTAGATTGAGTTAGCATAGCCATCGTAGTTGCAGTTGTCCTCGTACTGGCCCCCATTGCCACTGGCGACGACAAAGATACTGCCGAAGCCCCGTCTGCCAGCAATCACTCCGTGCTGCAGCGCCGCCTACAGGCCAAAACAAGGAAACATTTGCTTCAGTTAGTCACGCCTAGTAACTTCTTGCAGACTAATACAGCCAACCAGAGTACATAGCAGCATTCACAGACCTAGTCATACCTGAATAATCAATATTGAGTATACCAAACATTTCCATGACATAGACTGACCAGGTGAAAGCTGTGATCCCTTGTTGATGTCACTTGTTAAATCCACTTCAAATCAGTGTAGATAAAGGGGAGGAGACAGGTTAAAGAAGGATTTTAAAGCCGTGAGATTGTGTATGTGTGCCATTCAGGGGTGAATGGGAAAGACAAAAGATTTAAGTGCCTTTGAATGGGGTATGGTAGTAGGAGCCAGGCACACCATTTTGTGTCAAGAACTGCAATGCAGCTGAGCTTTTCATGCTCAACAAATTCCCATGTGTATCAAGAATGGTCCACCACCCAAAAGACATCCAGCCAACTTGACACAACTGTGGGAAGCATTGGAGTCAACATGGGCCAGCATCCCTGTGGAACGCTTGACACCTTGTAGGGTCCATGGAAGGTGTTTCTAATGTTTGGTATAGTCAGTGTATGTCATTATATTCATATCCTGTGTGTATACCGCCATTCTTAGGTTTGTGAAAAGCTGGAAGCCGCAGCTAGCACAAATTTTTATTAGACCATGAGGACTGGCTGAGGGGATTCGGTGGTTCTGATTCATTTCCACAGTGCCTGCCAAAGCCATTCAGGGAGTGAGGCACACCTAGGAAACGAAATTGGACAGAAAAAGCCAGACACTTTGTCTCGAGTAAGAGTGTGTGTGTGTGTGTGTGTGTGTGTGTGTGTGTGTGTGTGTATATATGTGCATCTACGTGTGTAAGGGATGTGTTCTCTTTTTTTTTGTCTCATAAGACACTCACACAAAACCGTTCCCTTTAGACAGCAACAATATACTGCCCTCTGCTGGTACCGAAGAGTGGTGCAGAAATTCATTTATTTTTGATCGAGTTTGCGAGTGTACAATTATTATTATGTTCACTTCGGGGCCTGAAACTCCCCATAATTCATTTCGTGATGAATGTACATCCACTAAGACTTAAAACCTCAACGTCAATATGGCGAAGTCAACATACAAGTGTAATTAAAAACGAATGTAAATAAGTTCGAAATTGTGCTACTAATGCACAAACACGTCTCGCAAAAGTAATGTTTTTGTTAGGTTAGCTTTTGGAAATTGTAGAAAAAAAAAAAAATCCTTCTTCAGAAGTTCCAGCTAGGCAGGCTAATGCTAGCTATCATACAGTAGACATATATTAATAATTATATAGTTAATATAGTAGACATGCAATCATAATTGACTGTAGCGCATATAAAGCACCCACAAGCTACCGGTGGATGAAAATAAACAATCATCGAGGGATGAACGAGTGACAATTCTGGGCAAGGGTGGTCCATTTAAAAATCATTCCTTCCTCCCTCGCACCTTGCCCTGCAAGTGTAAACTCGTCACACGTCATCACAAGTGTCCACTTAATTTGAGGGTTGAGGGTGTGCTCAAGTGTTTGGAATGCAGCCTAGGACTGGCAAAACATGTTAGAAATGGGTTGTGTCTTGTATCCACGCTAACCTTGCCCAAGGGGTGTGGTCCATCGACAGTGCGGCCATCATCGTCAGGACCCCAACTGAGGAGGAATGGGAAGAGGAGAGCACAGTTGAGTCAGACACATTTTTCCTACAGCCACTAAAGAGCAGCGGAGGAAAAATCTAGAGAAGGGCATATCTTTATAACCATGCTTAGAACTGTGTTTGGCTGTATATTCCGGTTAATATTTTGATTTATGCTGAGATTATAAGCAAACCAAGCATGTTCAGAGTCATGTGAGGCTGAGCTACTCGCTGTTGTACCTGCAGCTGTAGACGTCGTTGATCTGGTAGTGCTTGTTGAAAGCCACCGCCTCCATACTGTCTGTGAGCGGCCCATCCAGGACTCTGATACCTGAACAGACAAAACATGACATGAAGAAAGGACATCAAAACATACGAATCTGATAGCACCAAACTACACCAAACTAGGGCCATGACAGTTTCCTCAGCACCTAACCAGACCAGGGTTGTATTCACTAGGGGCCCAATTCAGCCTTAGGAAATGTCTGCCCTTCCTTCATGTTTTGATTTAAGCATTTCTCAGTATTTGGTATTCAGCTGTACCTTATGCAGGTGCGCAGCGAGCTCTTTGGGAGTGGCTCCCTTACACGCACTGAATACAATTAATTCAACTGCTGAAAACCCTCCCACTTGCTGGCCAACAGATTTCCTCATGGAATTTTTATTCTATGGGGTTTTCAGCACATTTATCTAAAGCCATCCCTTTAAATACTGTGTACACATATTTAGCAGATGGTATTCCGGGTGTAGCGAAATGCTTATTAAACATTTGCAATTACAATCCCCTTTTCCAAACGAATACTCATTTAACTACAGTTGAAGTCGGAAGTTTACATACACCTTGGCCAAATACATTCAACTCAGTTTCACAATTCCTGACATTTAATCCTTGTAAAAATTCCCTGTCTTAGGATCATCACTTTATTTTAAGAATGTGAAATGTCAGAATAATAGTAGATAGACAATGATTTATTTCAGCTTCTATTTCTTTCATCACATTCCCAGGGGGTCAGAAGTTTACATACACTCAATTAGTATTTGGTAGTATTGCCTTTAAAATTGTTTAACTTGGGTCAAATGTTTTGAGTAGCCTGACACAAGCTTCCCACAATAAATTGGATGAATTGTGGCCCATTCCTCCTGACAGAGCTGGTGTAACTGAGTCAGATTTGTAGGACTCCTTGTTCTCACACCGTTTTTCAGTTCTACCCACACATGTTCTATAGGCCACTCCAATACCTTGACTTTGTTGTCCTTAAGCCATTTTGCCACAACTTTGGAAGTATGCTTGGGATCATTGTCCATTTGGAAGACCCATTTGCAACCAAGCTTTAACTTTAACTGATGTCTTGAGATGTTGCTTCAATATATCCACATAATTTTCCTACCTCATGATGCCATCTATTTTGTGAAGTGCACCAGTCCCTCCTGCAGCAAAGCACCCCCACAACATGATGCTGCCACCCCCGTGCTTCACGGTTGGGATGGTGTTCTTCAGCTTGCAAACCTTCCCCTTTTTACTCCAAACATAATGATGGTCATTATGGCCTAACAGTTATATTTTTTGTTTCATCAGACCAGAGGACATTTCTCCAAAAAGTACAACCTTTGTCCCCATGTGCAGTTGCAAACCGTACTCTGGCTTTTTTAATGGCGGTTTTGGGGCAGTGGCTTCTTCCAGCGGCCTTTCAGGTTATGTCGATATAGGACTCATTTTACACTGGATATAGATACTTTTGTACCTGTTTACTCCATCATCTTCACAAGGTCCTTTGCTTTTATTCTGTGATTGATTTGAACTTTTTGCACCAAAGTACGTTCATCTCTAGGAGACAGAACGCGTCTCCTTCTTGAGCGGTATGACGGCTGCGTGGTCCCATGGTGTTTATACTTGCGTACTATTGTTTGTACAGATGAACGTGGTACCTTCAGGCATTTGCTCCCAAGGATGAATCAGACTTGCAGAGGTCTACAATTTTTTTTCTGAGGTCTTTGCTGATTTCTTTGTATTTTCCAATGATGTCAAGCAGAGGCACTGACTTTGAAGGTTGGCCTTGAAATACATCCACAGGTACACCTCCGATTGACTCAAATGATGTCAATTAGCCTATCAGAAGCTTCTAAAGCCATGACATCATTTTCTGGAATTTTCCAAGTTGTTTAAAAGGCATAATCAACTTAGTGTATGTAAACTTCTGACCCACTGGAATTGTGATACAGTGAATTATAAGTGAAATAATCTGTCTGTAAACAATTGTTGGAAAAATTACTTGTGTCATGCACAAAGTAGATGTCCTAACAGACTTGCCAAAACTATAGTTTGTTAACAAGAAATTGTGGTTGAAAAACGAGTTTTAATGACTCCAACCTAAGTGTATGTAAACTTCTGACTTCAACTGTAGCTCTTATCAATTATACATTACCATGCATGGAGAATGGTGTCATTACTACTGGAAATAGACGTTTTTCTACTTGGAACTGAAATGGTGCTCGACATTAGTCATGGTTTCCTTGCGCGTAAAGGTGGTGGAATTATAAGGGAATTAAGTCAAGGTCAGAATACGGTGTACACCTCTGGCACCTCAATTTCTATGATATCCACCCCAAACGTTTAGCTGGCTATCACATGCGTTCAAGATCAGAATACTCGTAGAGAGAAAAGTTCAATTTATGCGCGCCTATCTTTGGTCTGAATTCCCCCCTAGGCACCAAACGGAAGAAAAGGACAAACAGAGAGGGACTACCTGATCTTGTCCAAAAAGCAACACAAATGTTCATTTTCCATGCAAAACTATTTACTAAGGTGTGCACACTAATGAATACAACCCTGTAAAATCTTCTGACGGTTACCATAACCATGCTTTCCAAACACACAATGTACCTGCCACTTTACTGCCATAGGCCACGCCCACAGCGCAGAAGCTGTTGTTGGAGACAGCGGCGATCTCCCCAGCGCAGCGCGTGCCATGGTGGTTGTCACTGCGGGCGTCCGGGTGGGGCATGGGGTCCGGGTCGTTGGAGTTCAAGTCATAACTGCCCTCTGGACTCTAAAGGGACAGAATGAAGCACGAGAACATTTGTATTTCTCAAGAATAAAGCATGTGAGAATGTGAATTTGGAAAAGAACATACTACATGATGACATTAGCAAAAAGCTTTAAAAAGAAACAAAGCCATTAATTATGCTCCCAAAAATGTTATGGCACACTGTGCCTTCTTCGGTGCACTGAACCCTAACCCTGAAGGCACTGTGTGCCGTAATGTTGGTTGCGATACCCATAACATATTTGGGAGAATAATTAGAGTCTGTGACCTACTTTCTTTTTTATAGTTTACTCTCCGTAAGTCAGAACCTCTACAAAAGACTTTGGGGTGTGCGTCAGCTTACCCATTTTAATAGTAAAAAGCTTCAAAAGGAAATAGGCTTAGATGTGGCCAGTATGAAACTCACATAGTTTGGCTGAATGTCCTGGAGGGTATGCTGAACCCCATCGTCAACGACCACCACTGTCACCCCTGTCCCTGTGATGTTGTGCTCCCATACACCAGTCACATTGATGTCCATGCCCTCCCTGACATTGTTGTGCTGTGGGTGGGTGGAGAGGAGGAGAAGAGCAGGGAAGTGACAAAGGTTACAGAGTTGAAGACATTGAAAATAAACGTGGCATATAGCCGACAGTTTAAAAAATACTGTGCATTCTTACAGATCTGAATATTCTATATGCTATAAGTGTGCAGTAAGTAGATTTGAATATTCTATAGGTTATACGTGTATATATTCAGTAGATCTGAATATTGTTTCGCTATGAGACAGTTCTGAAGAAAAATAAGAAGACAGATTAGGCCTAATTCTCACCAGGTGCCACTGTAATGGGTATCTGGGGTCGTTGAAGGCTATTGCCCTCTTGGAGCGGCTGAGGACCTGCTCCTGGGAGTGCCAGAGCACATGAGGGTGGGCTGCCAGCACGTCCCCCGGCCTGCCCTCCTCCTCAGGCCCGGCACAGAGCAGGTAGTGGCCCTCCAGCTGCCCTATCTGGCCCCTGTTCTCCAGGCCAGCCTGCTCAGCCACCCTGCTGGCCAGCTCGTGAAGGGTGGAGCCTTCAGCATCCAGCAGCTCGGAGTCTGTGTGCAGCCGGACGGCCCAGGACTGGCCCGGCCCACAGGAGGGAGTGGGAGCCGGGGGAAGGGCGGACGTGTGGAAGGTATGAACAGTCAGGCGGAGCATAGGGGTCAGGCCCAGGAGGAGCAGGAACAAGGGGGGTGACCCCATGGCAACACAGGCACGTGCTCAACACAAGTTCTGCTCCGCCTCCACATTAGGACCGGCAGCCTGAGGAGACAGGGTGGTGAGGAGGAGTAGAGAAAGTAGCTGGAAACACAGAAGAGGGAGAGATGGCTCCACTGCAGTGTGGCATTCAAAAGGCAGTAGCGAGATTTCACAACAACAGAGCAGTTCTCAAATTCAACAGCCCTCAAAGTAATGCACTGGTACACACCCTCCATTGGCACACTGTTCATATCAGAACTCCAGCCAATCACGGCACCAGGCCTATATAACATTGTGCTGTTACTGACACTGGAGAGGCGGACGGTACATGTTTTACCATATCCATGTGACACTATGATCCTGCTAATGATAGGCTAGTCTAACCACAGAATACAAGGACAACTCCATGTAGTAGAGGTTGACCGATTATGATTTTTCAACGCAGATAGCGATTATTGGAGGACCAAAAAAAGCCGACACCGATTAAATGTATTTGTAATAATGACAATTACATGACAACACTGAATGAACACTTATTTTAACTTAATATAATACATCAATAAAATCAATTTAGCCTCAAATAAATAATGAAACATGTTGAATTTGGTTTAAATAATAAAAAAACAAAGTGTTGGAGAAGAAAGTAAAAGTACAATATGTGCCAAAGCTAACGTTTAAGTTCCTTGCTCAGAACATATGAAAGTTGGTGGTTCCTTTTCACATGAGACTTCAATATTCCAAGGTAAGAGGTTTTAGGTTGTAGTTAATATAGTATTTATAGGACTATTTCTCTCTATACCATTTGTATTCCATATACCTTGGACTATTGGATGTTCTTATAGGCACTTTAGTATTGCCAGTGTAACAGTATAGCTTCCGTCCCTCTCCTCGCCCCTACCTGGGCTCGAACCAGGAACACAACAACAGTCATCCTCAAAGCAGCGTTGCCCATGCAGAGCAAGGGGAACAACTACTCCAAGTCTCAGAGCGAGTGACGTTTTAAACGCTATTAGCGCGCACCCCGCTAACTAGCTAGCCATTTCACAAACGCACGAAAGTGCTGTTTGAATTAATGCTTACGAGCCTGCTGCTGCCTACCATCGCTCAGTCAGACTGCTCTATCAAATCATAGACTTAATTATAACATAATAACACACAGAAATACGAGCCTTTGTTCATTAATATGATCGAATCCAGAAACTAGCATTTCGAAAACAAAATGTTTATTATCGCATATACCCTGACTCTGCGTGCAATGAACGCAAGAGAAGTGACAATTACAGCTGGTTAATATTGCCTGCTAACCTGGATTTCTTTGAGCTAAATATGCAGGTTTAAAAATATATACTTTTGTGTATTGATTTTAAGAAAGGCATTGATGGTTATGGTTAGGTACACGGAGCAATGACAGTCCTTTTTCTGCAAATAGGCACCGCATCGATTATATGCAACGCAGGACACGCTAGATGAACTAGTAATATCATCAACCATGTGTAGTTAACTAGTGATTATGATTGATAGTTTTTTATAAGATAAGTTTAATGCTAGCTAGCAACTTACCTTGGCTTCTTACTGCATTCACGTAACAGGTAGGCTCCTCGTGGAGTGCAATGAGAGGCAGGTGGTTAGAGCGTTGGACTAGTTAACTGTAAACTTGCAAGATTGAATCCCAGAGCTGACAAGGTAAAAATCTGTCGTTCTGCCCCTGAACAAGGCAGTTAACCCACTGTTCCTAGGCCGTCATTGAAAATAAGAACGTTCTTAACTGACTCGCCTCGTTAAATAAAGGTGTAAAAAAAAAATACAGATTTTCCGATTTTTATGAAAACTTGAAATCGGCCCTAATTAATCAGCCATTCCGATTAATTGGTCGACCTCTACCATGTAGCATATTAATCAACTAAAGTTCTACAAAATGCCAAAGCCATTGTGACCAATGCATATTTTGCCAAGTATTGACATGCCCCTTTTCTCTGTTAGGAAAGAATAGGACTACAACCTGACAAAGAGAACCATGTGTTATTCATATTACAGCGCACACAGACTTGTCATGACACGAATTCATACAAATTGTGTTGTTTACGACAGTGTGGGCAGAGGCCACTTGAACCTACATTTTGTGAAGCTTGTAAATTAAGATAGATTCTCCTAACGAAAAGGAGAATCTAGCGAAAAGCAGAATAAGCTAGACTACATGAACAAAGGGAAAGACTCAGCTTGTAATTTCTGGGTGGTTCGACCAGTTCAACATGTTATTCCGAGGACATCAACACAAGGGCAGGGGGATAGCCCATGCATAACTACCTTTGGCGCTTATTGACAATATAATCTTCTGGTCGGGGAGGTTTTGTTAAAGTGTTGTCGCTGAAAAATACTGTGCTAAAACCGCTTAAAAACAGTGTACAGTAAGTGTATATTTTGCATTTGTGAAATGATTGTGTTAAAGGGCTTTATGTTTCAAGAACCGTACCGCAATTGAGAATCGATTCACCTTTAGATGGGAGCATTTGGTAGTTTTGGCTGACAGAGCCAATTTGAATATGCATAGCAATCTTAAGACAATTTGCCGGGATGACACATGTCCTACTTATCAGTACACACAACTCCAGCATTACAAAACCTCTAATTAAAAATAAACCTCAGGTAGCAAATAAGCCATACATTTTATTTGTTGACCAAATTCAACACTCATTTACCTCCATACAAAAACACCGCTTGCTGGTGGGAGACAGATTTTCCGCAGAGTTGTGCCTCTCTTCCTCTTTGATTTAACTCTAAACTGCCACACCTGATTCAATTAGTCAATTAATCATCACGGCTTTGACTAATTTAATCTGGTGTGCCAATGTAGGGTTAAACACTGTGTGGGCCAAGGAGAGGGTTGGGAAACCCTGATTTTGTCCATTATTGTGCTAGGACGAGCTTCCCAAACTTCCCCCCCTGGGTGCACATTTTGGTTTTTGCCCAAGCACTACACAGCTGATTCAAATAGCCAACTCATCAGCAAGCTTTGATTACTGGAATCAGCTGTGTAGTGTTAGGGAAAAAAACAAAACATGTACCCAGGGCGGGCCCCAGGTCCGAGTGTGGGAAACCCTGGGCAGGGGCAGTGTTATTAATCAGTACAGTACAGTAGTGGAGGAAAACATAGTATGGATATCAATGTTGACAGATTCAGAAATGAACAAAGACATGTTTGTTAACTAACGTTAACTATGTGACTGTGTGTTAGGTCTACTTCTACTAAACTAACTCCCAACTTCAGATGTAATTAACTTGACATACCTAACGTTTGTTAGCTAACGTTCGATGTATTGACATAAAACCCCACTCTTGTTTTGGGCGTGTAAATTGGCTCGCTGTACAGTAATGTAAACTAGCTAACTACCAACGTTACAGGAGCTAGTTAGTTACAGCAGTTTGGAAGCTCATTTTATAACACGACTGCGACAAACGAAATAGCGAAACACATAGCTAACTATATTTTTATTCGACAGCTAGCTATGTAAATAGCCAGTTATGTAAATAGCCAGAACTCCTTAGTTCATCTGATAGCTTGCTAATTAGCTACGCTCGCTATAAACAGACAGTATGGCTGACAAACAGCTAGCCAGCTAACGACGTTAACTAGCCATTGTCAGCTAGTCCTCAACACGCAAGAAAGTACTACAATCCCAAGGCTAAATGTCATACTGATTTATGTATTATACCTTTTCGTCGACGTCTTTAGTCTGCCGTTTATTTGTGGACTACAATTTCATCTACGATAGCTGAGACTGTAGTTTCCGTAATGTCGTCACTTCCGCAACAACTTATTTGTTATTTTTATTATCCACTTGGATGAGTTAAAACGTCATTACACCACTAAATAAAAATATATATAAATGGACTCTACAAGGTGTCAAAAGCGTTCTACGGGGATGCTGACCCATGTTGTCTCCAATGCTTCCTACAGTTGTATCAAGTTGGCTGGATGTCCTTTGGGTGGTGGACCATTCTTGATACACTCAGGAAACTTTTGAGGTCCCATTCAAAAGCACTTCAATATTTTGTCTTGCCCATTCACCCCCTGAATGGCGCACACACAATCCATGTCTCAAGGTTTACAAATCCTTCTTTAACCTGTCTCTTCCCCTTCATCTACGCTGATTGAAGTTTAATTAACAAGTGACATCAATAAGGGATCATAGCTTTCACCTGGTCAGTCTGTCATGGAAAGAGAAGCTGTTCTTAATGTTTTCTATACTCTGTGTATATTCCCATTGATTCTTGAAAAATACATCTTATTGGTCTTCTAATCAGTCCATTACTTAGAGACCTTGACTATTTTCAACCTACATGAAATGCGGCAATACAGGATACAGGATTCCTTTAAACAACAGTGACATAAGTCCAGATGTCTGTATCCCACTCATCAGGGAAGGGGAACTAAAGACAGGACACAGATTCTGTTATATTTGTTACTTTATTTATTCGTAGTCTGTGGTCAGTGCATCTGACAGATATACATTTCAGATTTATTTACAGCAGGTCGATGAAAGTAGAATCTGTCCCTCATTGAGACATTTTAATATTGTGTTCATTTATGTAAAATAACACAACTATTGATATTCAAGCGCACCATAGGGATAGTGCAGTTGACTGAACATGAATATGTGAATATGAATATGTGTGTTACTGTCTGTGTCGGTGAGTTTTTGTATAAAGCTGTCGAGGGGTTGGCTGAGATGTTCAAGCTGTTTGGAGGTTTTGAAGACATCTGTATGTGCGGGAGAATCATTGCGTGTGTGTGTCCGTGCTTTTCTTTCTGTGTGAATTAGTGCATTCATTAGCAGTGAGGTAATGCACCAACTGAATCAACAAGAGCCATATAAAAGTGCCATATCTGATATTAACTGTATTAAATACATAATCTTAGCTTTTTAATGCACACCAAGTAACATGGCTTCACCATAAAAGTTCATTGCATCTGATATTTGAGTGCTAATTTCACTCTTGAAAAGTTCACCCAATTAGCACTTATGATTAGCGTTCCTTAGCTGGTACTGTTGATGTCAAATCAAACAAATCAGATATATTCAATGATCAGGTCCATCCTTAAATTCTAGATAATCTAATTTGTACATGTGATCCATAAACACACATACATACATATACACACACCTCATACAATCACAAACACTCACACACACCTATACGTACTGTATATTTATATCATGCCCTTATATCAATAAAGTTGTCCACTGAATCCAGGAAGCCATTGAACCCAGCTTGCTGGTATATCCACCTTTGATGAATCCAAAGTAAATGGCCATTGGCTTGTTTGGTCATTGTGCTACCCGCCCAAGCCACAACCAACACCATCCTACATACTAATCTGTTTCTGCATTACTCAATGAGGCTGATGCTCACTCAACAACAATAAGCAAAGCCACCATCTCCATTTCTGTTAGGCTTGCCTCTCCTGTGTACAGTATGTCCATGTCTCTCTATCATTTGAGGAGTGAGATATCATCAGCAAAGTCCCCAAATCCAGGTGGGCGAAGGCAGCGGGAGAAGCGCCACTGGCACACCATAAGGCACAATGGCAGCATGAAGAGGGCACAGATGCCCGCCATTATGTAGGCAATGGTCATGAGGGTGGACTCGTCCGTCTGCGGGATGTTGTAGCCGCAGTCCTCCAGGTCCACGCCATGGTACGGCCCCTCAACGGAGGCTGTGCGGAACTCATCGTGCACTGTGGCATAGAAATAGACACAGATCAGCAATATACATACATACAGGCACACACACACACACAGTCTTGTACAACTAACCTTGTGGGGACACATAATTCAGTCCCATTCAAAATCCTATTTTCCCTAACCCCTAACCCGTAACCTTAACCCTAACCTTAGCTCCAACCCTAATCCTAAAACTAACCCTAGCTCCTAACCCTAAACCTAATTCCAACCCTAAAACTAATTATAACCTTAACCCTTAAACCCCCTAGAAATAGAATTTGACATTTTGGGGACCAACAAAATGTCTCCACAAGTATAGTTAAACACATCCACATCCACACCCACACCCACACACATACATACACACAAATGAATTATTATTTAACCTGTCTCCTCCCTTTCATCTACACTGATTGAAGTGGATTTAACAAGTGACACCAATAAGTGATCACCTGGTCAGTCTATGTCATAGAAAGAGCAGGTGTTCATAATGTTTTGTTTACATATTTGTTATGTTACAGCCCTATTCTAAAATGTTCCTCGTAAATCTACACACAATATCCCAAAATGACAAAGCAAAAACATTTTTTTGTATTTTTTGTGTGCACGTTTTTAAAATAAAAACTGAAATATCACATTTACATAAGTATTCAGACCCTTTACTCAGTACTTTGTTGAAGCACCTTTGGTTGCGATTACAGCCTCGAGTCTTCTTAGGTATGACTTCTTGTGTATGACGCTACAAGCTTGGCACACCTGCATTTGGGGAGTTTCTCCCATTATTCTCTGCAGATCCTCTCAAGTGCTGTCAGGTTTAATGGGGAGCGTCGCTGCACAGCTATTTTCATGTCCGATCGGGTTCAAGTCCGGGCTCCAGCTGGGCCCCTCAAGGACATTCCGAAACTTGTCCCGATTCCACTCCTGTGTTGTCTTGGCTGTGTGCTTTGGGTCATTGTCCTGTTGGAAGGTGAACCTTCGCCCCAGTCTGAGGTCCTGAGCAGGTTTTCATCAAGGATCTCTCTGTACTTTGCTCCGTTAACCTTTCCCTCGATCCTGAATAGTCTCCCAGTCCCTGCTGCTGAAAAACATCCCCACAGCATGATACTGCCACCACTATGCTTCACCGTAGGGATGGTGCCAGGTTTCCTCCAGACGTGACACTTGGCATTCAAGCCAAAGAGTTCAATCTTGGTTTCATCAGACCAGAGAATCTTGTTTCTCATGGTCTGTGAGTCTTTAGGTTGCTTTTGGCAAACTCCAAGTGGGCTGTCATGTGGCTTTTACTGTGGAGTGACTTCCGTCTAGCCACTCTACCATAAAGGCCTGTTTGGTGGTGCTGCAGAGATGGTTGTCCTTCTGGAAGGTTCTCCCATCTCCCAGAGGAGTTCTAGAGCTTTGTCAGAGTGACCTTTAGGTTCTCGGTCACCTCCCTGACCAAGGCCCTTCTCCACCGATTGCTCAGTTTGGCCAGGCGGACAGCTCTAGGAAGAGTCTTGGTGGTTCCAAACTTCTTCCATTTAAGAATGATGGAGGCCACTGTGTTCTTGGGGAATTCTGCAATGCTGCAGAATTTTTTTGGTACCCTTCCCCAGATCTGTGCCTTGACACAATCCTGTCTCGGGGGTCTACAGACAATTCCTACGACCTCATAGCTTGTTTTTTTTCTCTGACATGCACTGTCAACCGTGGGACATTATATAGACAGGTGTGTGCCTTTCCAAATCATGTCCAATCAATTGAATTTACCACAGGTGGACTTCAATCAAGTTGTAGAAACATCTCAAGGATGATCAGTGGAAACAAGATGCACTTGAGCTCAATATCCAGTTTAATAGCAAACGCTAAATAAGGTATTTCTGTTTGAAATTTTTTATACATTTGCAAAAATGTCTAAAAAACTGTTTTTGCTTTGTCATTATTGGGTATTGTGTGTAGATTGATGAGAAAAAAATATTTAATACATTTTAGAATAAGCCTGTAACGTTACAAAATGTGGAGAAAGTCAAGGGGTCTGAATACTTTCCCGAATGTACTTCTCATAGTCCCTCCGTCCCCCCCTCACCATGGCAGGTGCTGACGGCAAACCCAATGCGTTTCCTCTGGCGGTCGAACACCACATAGAAGCCCTCCATGATGACGGCGCCCATGACGGTGCCCGTGCTGGACTGGGACACGGCAAACTTATAGCAGTCCTCCTGGGCAGAGGCTACGTCCTCCACAGGTCGCAGGTACTGCTGCAGGGGGCACAAAGAGACAGTGGACATCGAGTCAGCTACAATGGACGGTACATCAAATACATTCTGTAGTTCTCAACACATCTAAATTGAATAAAAAGTTAAAGGAGTTTAAGAGAGGATCATCACTACCTCATTGAGTTGATTCATTGAATGATGAAGACCTATTGTATTCAATGACAGGTAAGTACACAGACAGACACTGTTACCTGTGGGAGAATGGAGATGCGGAAGGACTGGTTGCGGTTCTCACTCATGAGGTAGAGCGAGATGACAGGGAAGATGTGCCACGGGGTGGTGCCCGCCTGCCAGCACACCAGCTGCTCCCCCAACCAGAACCCAGAGGGAAACTGCTCCGTCTGATATGGAGACATGGGGTTTGTGTATGTGTGTGCGCGCGTGCGTGCGCGTGTTTCAGAGAGAAGGGTACAAAGAATATTTAGCAATTGCAGAAACTAGAGAAAGATTATAGCCCTGAAACTATTACAGACATTAGACCTGACAAAAGGGATTTCACACGACACTAGCTGAAACTGGCAGCGAGAAAGAAGAGAGAACAAAACAACAGAGAGAGAGAGAGGGAGTGAGAGGGAGATGAGAAGAGGTATGAGGATGGACTCACAGACGAGGCTGCCTCGATGGCCTTCACAGCTGCCTGGAACACTTTGCGAGGGAGCCGGAGGTTAGTGGTGCCACTGTCCACAATGCTCTTATCATAGTTGTACTGATAGAACCACAAGCCAAGAGAGAGAGGAAGCAAATTGTCATTATTTATTCACTGTCACTTACTGCGCCATTATTAGTGATAAAAGGTAAACAACAGACAGATATTCAGGGTTAACTGAAGAGAATCCAGGAGCAAACAAAAGATGAAAAGAGAAGGGGCCACCCATACTTAATATGTAATCACACATGCCTATAAGTCGCTTTGGATAAAAGTGTCTTCTAAAGAGCATATATTATATGAATATATTAAAGAGAAAGTGGAACGATATAGGGAGGAAGATGTTGATTAAAGGTTGATCAGAAAAACACACAGTATCTCACCTCCTTGCAGTCCATGTTGAGATCCTGACCATTGACCTCAATGCGCACAATGATGACCTCATAATACCACTCCCGGCGGATCGGGGTGTACCACAGGTCCCCAACATAGAGAGAAGAATCCACTCCACCAATGATCTAAGAGCAATCAAACAGTATCGTAGGCTGGATCCAAACTTTCAACACACTTTCCATCTCATATTGCCTTTGTAATACAGATTATAGCTAAACAATACCGACCTGCCTGCCTGGCACATACTGTACAATCTCTATGTTTAACCCTCTTGGTTACACTAACACAATACACTTCTGTGTATTTCCCTCAAACAGAAAATGTGTCTGTGCCTTTTCCTATCTACAGTATATATATTCACTCTCACCATGCTGCCGCCCACGGTGGCACTGCCCAGGCTGTAGTTCTGGGTGAACCCTGCGCCACACATCTGCAGGGAGAACAGGTTGGGCACGGGGGTCTGCCGCACCAGCGAGTCAAAGAAAGGCTCCAGTGTCTCATCAGGCTAAACAGAGGGGGTGGGGGTGGTGATTTAGAAAGGATTTAAAGATGGGAAAAGGATAGCTATATTAAAGTGATTATTTTAGCCATCTTGTTGACAGCAAGCCTAAATTGACATTGTATCTTAACAAATCCAGCACTGTGCATTTTCCACATTACTGTATAGCGCTGGCTCTCCACCCTCACCAGTGACCCTCTAGCTGATCCCTCCCTCCGTCCCTCCCAGGCAATCTCTGCTCACCCCTCTGTTTCCCGCTCTCTCCCTCCCTCTCCATCTCCCTCAAGCTCATCTCACCCATGTGTTTTCAACCCAGCCCATTTCCCTTTCCCTGCCTCTCTCTTCCCCCCTCACCCGAGCAATCTCGGCGTAGGCCAGGCCCAGGATGCCCTCCCAGTTGGATCCGTTGATGAAGAAGCGGTCCGACTGGGTAATGGCAGCGATGTTGGCACGGAGCGAGGCGTTGGGGCCATGCGGCACAGACACCACGTCAGTGCCCAGCTCACCCTCCCAGCGGCCCTGGGTGTAGGGTACATAGACACTGCGCCCAAGGTCGCGGTAGGATTTAGACCTATGAACAACAGGGGAGAAAAGGTGCTTACTATATAAGTCCACAAAAGGGAAGTGTGTGCAGGGCCATCTAAAAGGGAGAGATTCCACTGAGATTCACTGTTCAACGGGATTCATATTTAATATCATATCTAAAGGGATAGTTTACTCAACAAAAAATATTTTAGTATGTTGTCCATCAGTCCACTGTTGATATGGTCCCAAAGCATTGTGCATGTCAGCAGTAAAGTTTTCAAGATGGAGCACTTTCAGTGTATCGTAATAAGATCCCGTGGTACTCACAGTGAGCGATGGTAGTATCTGCAGAGGAAAGGGTGAGCAGCTGCCCCAACTGCAAAGTTACTGCTTCCTGTGTCCACCAGAATATTCAACTGATTCCCAAACACACAAACACAACATAGTTGTCATTGTTATGAAACCCTATTACATATTCACTGGACATTTTTCCAAAGCAAGGCCTATATATTGTAACAGGTATTCAGTAGATATACAGTTGAAAGTTGGAAGTTTACATACACTTAAGTTGGAGTAATTTAAACTCGTTTTTCAACCACTCCACAAACTATAGTTTTGGCAAGTCGGTTAGGACATCTACTTTGTGAATGACACAAGTAATTGTTCCAACAATTATTTCCATACAGATTATTTCCCTTATAATTCACTGTATCACAATTCCAGTGGGTCAGAAGTTTACATACACTAAGTTGACTGTGGCTTTAAACAGCTTGGAAAATTCCAGATAATTATGTCATGGCTTTAGAAGCTTCTGATAGGCTAATTGACAACATTTGAGTCAATTGGAGGTCTACCTGTGGATGTATTTCAAGGCCCACCTTCAAACTCAGTGCCTCTTTGCTTGACATCATGGGAAAATCAAAAGAAATCCGCAAAGACCTCAGAAAAAGAATTGTGGACCTCCACAAGTCTGGTTCATCCTTCAAAGCAATTTCCAAATGTCTGAAGGTACCACGTTCATCTGTACAAACAACAGTACGCAAGTATAAACACCATGGGACCACGCAGCCATCATACCGCTCAGGAAGGAGACGCGTTCCGTCTCCTAGAGATGAACGTACATTGGTGCAAAAAGTGCAAATCAATCCCAGAACAACAGCAAAGGACCTTGTGAAGATGCTCGAGAAAAGCAAGTCCTATATCGACATAACCTGAAAGGCCGCTCAGCAAGGAAGAAGCCACTGCCCCAAAATCGCCATTAAAAAAGCCAGACTACGGTTTGCAACTGCACATGGGGACAAAGGTTGTACTTTTTGGAGAAATGTCATCTGGTCTGACGAAACAAAAATAGAACTGTTTGGCCATAATGACCATCGTTATGTTTGGAGGAAAAAGGGGAAGGATTGCAAGCCCGAAGAACACCATCCCAACCGTGAAGCACGGGGTGGCAGCATCATGTTGTGGGGGTGCTTTGCTGCAGGAGGGACTGGTGCACTTCACAAACTAGATGGAATCATGAGGAAAGAAAAGTATGTGGATATATTGAAGCAATATCTCAAGACATCAGGAAGTTAAAGCTTGGTTGCAATGGGTCTTCCAAATGGACAATGACTCCAAGCATACTTACAAAGTTGTGGCAAAATGGCTTAAGGACAACAAAGTCAAGGTATTGGAGTGGCCATCACAAAGCCCTGACTTCAATCCTGTAGAAAATGTGTAGGCAGAACTGAAAAAGCATGTGCGAGCAAGGAGGCCTACAAACCTGACTCAGATACACCAGCTGTGTCAGGAGGAATGGGCCAAAATACACACAACTTATTGTGGGAAGCTTGTGGAAGGCTACCTGACACGTTTGACCCAAGTTAAACAATTTAAAGGCAATGCTACCAAATACTAATTGAGTGTATGTAAACCTCTGACCCACTGGGAATGTGATGAAAGAAATATAAGCTGAAATAAATCATTCGCAGGAATTGTGAAAAACTGAGTTTAAATGTACATGCTAAGGTGTATGTAAACTTCCGACTTTAACTGTATGTGGTATATGTAGGTGTGTGTGTGCGTTCTTGCGTCTTCCAGGGTTAAAGGACAGAATACATTGAAATACACTGACTATAAGGACACTCTCTCTGTTACCCTGGAGACAGCCATGCCTATTCATAAAACGATTCCCTGTAGCTGCTGCTAAAAACACTTCTTCTTTTCAGCCATTTAGTCACTTTCTCTCTCTCTCTCTCTCTCTCTCTCTCTCTCTCTCTCTCTCTCTCTCTCTCTCTCTCTCTCTCTCTCATCTCCTGGCATTATGTTACTGACAGTTGCTATGTCTTGTATTTATTATGCTCCAAATGTCCTTCTCTTTTCCTTTTCCTTTGCGTCCAACCCCTAGGCTGTTCTCGGATTGCCCTCTTTCTCTGTTTCTCTCTCTCTCTGTCTACCTCCTTCCCTCTCCTTTCGGTGCGAGTATCATATTTTGCGCAGTCAGTGAGTCAATCAGACTGGCAGCCATGTTTTTTTTGTCTCTCTGGTGACCAGAAGGACCCTGATCAATAATAGATCTGCTACTGGAATATGCTCCTGAAATATCCAGGGATGCATCCTCACCAGGCACCCAATATAGTGCACTACTTCTGACCAGAGCCCATAGGGTGCCATTTGGGACACAGTCCAGGAATGTTCTTCTTCTCAGTGGCAGAGCCAAGAGCCTCAAGGACTGCGTGCCTAGAAGAACCCCCACCCAGCCCGCTGCCTTAGTCTCTCACCTGGTCCCACACACACTCTCCCACCAACACAAACATGTCACTTGAAACACACTCATCACATGCACCCTGCTGTTCCACAACATATCCATGTCATCTTCTAACGCTCTATCACAGGGGTGTCAATAGGGTATGGCACTCACCATACTCTACAACACAAACCATTTAAAATAGGCTACTAACATAAAACTTTTTTTTTTAAACGCAAAAAATTCAAATGCAGTTTAGCAGAACTACAGGCCTGACTTCAGGACCATGCAGACACTTGGGAGCAGGAGGGAAGGCTTTTTGTTTGGCTAGCTGGCTTTATGTAGAGCGCATCACGCAGCTGCAGGGAACAACACAACAGTTTTTCTCAAAACAGTGCAGAGATAAAGATGGCTGTAGTAGATGGCTTTGGCTAGGTAACTGCTGACTGACTTGACATGAAACTAAACTAGAGTTGTAATCCCGGTGCTGAGCCAGTGCGTAGCAGCTAATTCTTGTATGACGTGTTTGTAGCACCTGAGGAGTGCTGGTGGCACCTTCATTGGGGAGAATGGACTTGTGGTAATGGCTGAAGCAGAATCAGTGGAATGGTATCAAATTCATCAAACACATGGTTTCCATGTGTTTGATGCCATTCCATTTGCTCCGTTCCAGCCATTAAAATGAGCCGTCCTCCCCTCAGCAGCCTCCACTGGTTTCCAGAACGTTCAGTCCCCTATTGACAGAGGTGAATGAAGCCACAGCAGCAAACAAGCTGATAATGTCTGGAGTCATTTTAGCTTGTTTTTGCAGTGCTGCAGATCGAATTTTTCTAAACATTCCCTGGAGGAGAATGTCCCTCTGCCATCCATTCCCTGGGTTTAGCTGAAACTACGCCCCTGCCCTACCACCACACCACATTCACCCCCTCCACACACATCAAAAACATCAAGCCATGCATTGCAATGAATTATTGGGAAAACACAAATCAAATTTAAATCAATTAGGGTTACTAGGGAGATTATGCATAACAGTCTGTGTGGACCTATTTGCATGTTATATCTTGAAATAAATCTTGATCTTGAAATAAATAAAGATAAACCTTAGCATTGCTGTAAAGAGTGATTTAACTTTAACCTGCATAAACTCTCCCTCTGTCAGCCTCTTGGTGTGCTCTCTTCCTTTCACTCTGATTGTAGTGTAGTGAGGAATTTTGGTGAGGAATACGCTGACGCCTCACAATTGATCTGTCCTGCCTGCATCCTGCTTCCCTTTCACACACACACCACCCGAGACGCCTGGCCGGCTGCATCCTGACACACACACACACCTCGGACCTGCTACAACCCTGCCACACTTCCTGTTTCTGGCAGAAGTCTAGAATCCCTGTCGCAAACCTCATCTATTATTTTAGAAGATATTATATCAGGAGCCTTAGGTATGTAGCATCTCAGAGTAGGTGTGCTGATTTAGGATCAGTTTAGATCACAATTAATAGGATTAGATGGAAAGGAGGGACCTGATCCTAGATCAGCACTTCTACTCTGTGACAATTGATACATACAGTTTACACCTTGAAGTTACTGTAACATTCACACATTTAAGTCTTATAGTAAGTAGTCTATTCAGTAGGCCTATGTGACAAATGTTTGGTTTGTATTACTGTATCAAAGCAATATGGTAATAGAATTCTCTTCTATTACATGAGGGAAATATTTTGTTATGTTTCTTTTAGTGCGTGATATACATAATGATTAATACTGGATCAATCTCTATGGTTGTATTTGTATCAATGTTTCTATACTTAACAAACAAATATAAACGCAACATATAAAGTGTTGGTCATGTTCCATGAGCTGAAATAAAAGATCCCTGAAATTTTCCACACGCACAAAAAGCTTATGTTTCTCAAATTGTGTGCACACATTTGTTTACATCCCTGTTAGTAAGCATTTACGCTTTGCCAAGATAACCCATCCACCTAACAAGTGTGGCATATCAAGGAGCTGATTAAACAGCATGATCATTACACAGGTGCACCTTGTGCTGGGGACAATAAAAGGCCAAATGTGCAGTCACAGTATTTCTGTCTGTAATAAAGCCCTTTTGTGGGGAAAAACTCATTCTGATTGGCTGGGACTGGCTCCCCAGTGGGTGGACCTGGCTCCCATGTGGCCTAATGAATTAATGTCAATTGACTGATTTCCTTATATGAACTGTAACTCAGGAAAATCGTTGAAATGGTTGCATGTTGCGTTTATATTTTTGTTCAGACAAAATGTTAGTGAGTGGATGGAAGCCAGTGATGGTTTATCCTCGCAGTGGCACAATGAGAGTGTCCTAGGCAGGGCATAACATTGGCTCTGTCACACAGTAATCCCTGTGGTGTGCCAGTCTGTACCCTGCAGCTGCTTAGCTGCACCACACTGGTAATTATCTCCCCCCCCTCTCTCTGCAGAATTAAAGGCTTCATTCTCTCCTTCTTTCTCCCTTCTCTCGAATGCAAGAACAGAGACACACACATTTATTCTTGTTGTTCTTCTTCGTCACCATATGTCATTTTAGAGGCCAGGTTACCAAGGTTTTACCAAGGCCAGTGTTTCTTCATTCTGGTCCTGGGAACCCAAAGGGGTGCACATTTTAGTTTTTGCCCTACAATTAAACACCTGCTTCCACTAATCAAAGGTTTGATGGGAGGGTAGGTTTGACATGTCACAATGCAGAGGATATAAGGGCACAGGTGAGCAAAATGTCAGACAGGATCAACTGAATGGGCGTGTCAATGAGAGAGTGAGAGAGAGAGAGACAAAGTAAGACAAAAATAATGGTGTTCCAAAAAAGGTCCAGTTGTCAGGACCACTGATACAAATTCCATCACCGTTGCCCTAGAGCACACAAATAACTATACATCCAGTACCTCAGTCCAAACATCAGCGCCACATGTAACTTCCACAAACCTGTGAACAATCTGAGAGACAAGGCAAGAAGGGCCTTCTAAGCCATCAAAAGGAACATCAAATATGACATACCAATTAGGATCTGGCTAAAAATACTTGAATCATTATAAAAACCCATTGCCCTTTATGGTTGTGAGGTCTGGGGTCCGCTCACCAACCGAGAATTCACCAACTGGGACAAACACCAAATTGAGACTCTGCATGCAGAATTCTGAAAAAATATCCTCTGTGTACAATGGAAAACACAACAAAATGCATGCAGAGCAGAATTAGGCCGATACCCACTAATGATCAAAATCCAGAAGAGTCATTCAATTCTACAACCACTTAAAAGGAAGCGATTCCCAAACCCTCCATAACAAAAAGCCAACACCTACAGAGAGATACACCTGGAGAAGAGTCGCCAAAGCACATTTCCCTCAGATTTGACACACCAACAAAAGATTTGAAAACAAATCAATTGGGTGAAATACCAGTGTACCATCACAGCAGCATGATTTGTGACCTGTTGCAGAAAAGGGAAGCCAGAGAAGAACAAACACCAATGTAAATACAACCTATATCTATGTTTATTTATTTTCCCTTTTGTACTTGAACTATTTTTACATAGTTACAACGCTGTATATAGATATAATATGACATTTGAAATATCTCTATTCCTTTGGAACTTTTGTGAGTGTAATGTTTATTGTTCATTTTGTATTGTTTATTTTACTTTTGTTAATTATCTATTTCACTTGTTTTGGCAATGTAAACATACGTTTCCCCAATACAGTCATTTGAATTGAGAGAGGGAGAGAGAGTGTGTCACCTTCTGTGGAGGTGAACCCACTGCCATCTCCACGTAGTAGCCCTGTCCGGATTTCCCACGAAGGTTGTCGATCATGTCCACGAAATTCATGCCACCGACTCCTCTGCGCCTCCGCGCTGCCCTCGAGGAGCGGTGCCGAGCCAAATGCGGGGGTTGGGGCTCGGAGAGAGGGCCCTGTCGCAGTGGGAAGTGAATAGACAGAGGGCCTGAGGTGTTTGGTTCAATTTCAGCCTCGCTGGTGCCGAAGCTGACACCCACAAATAGGCAGACAATCGTCCATAAAAATACCATCCAACGAGGACAGAGTGCCTCCATTTTGAAATGTTATTTTAGGCTATATATTGTAGGACCCTTAATTTGCGCACTCGACCGTCTCCTTTCAGTTTGGTATCATTAGGAATGCTGCAGAACTGTTGTTTATGGCACCAAGATCAAACGCCGATGCTACAAAAATTGGCAGTTGCAGCCATAATGTAATATTGTTGACATCTTTATTAAAAGACAGCGGAGTCCACTTGATTTGAATATCTGTCCGTGTTTATAGATGGTGTGGTATCGAGCGCTGCAGCGGCCATACACCTTGTCCTCAATGTATGGAAGAAAAAAAACTATAATTTACTGAATCTTAGATAAACAACAGACATATCCATGTGCCTATAGCTGTTGACAAAACAATCCAATTCAGTATAATGAAATCAACAACTGCGCAAGTAGGCTGATAGTAAAATAAATCATAAAACGCATAATATAATCCAGAGGCCTGTTACCCGTACGATCATCGTTCTGTCACGCCACTAAAAATCCCAGTCATATAGGCCACCATAATCCGCATCTCTCCTCTGTGCATTCTCTCCGCTACCTTCCCGCATTCACCCGCCTCCTCCATCAATCCTGCATCATCTCGTAACTGAGCTGAGCATCTCCCGCAAGCACAACCTCAGCACGGGGCATTGTGGGTATAGTAGTTTTTCTATTCACGGGTAATAAAAGATAAAAGAGCCTTTAATAAAAATAGCCTATAATAAATGATAAAGCAAAAGAGCCAATTATTTTGAATGGGTCTTTATTGACATCATTTGAATACTAATATTTTTCACTTTAAACAATTCATTTCCCTATACGCCTTGTGTGCTTCGTTTAAAAAGTAATATCTCAAATCATCAGCCCAAGATGAAACGATCAATGATTGATCTCATGATAGAACTTTTTCACTTTGTTTCTTTGAGAAATAATGAGGAGAGACAGCCACATATTGAAGGATAACGTGGGCTACCGTAGGAAGATCTGTAGTAATGGAACTATGGAAGAAATGTTATCGTATTATTTTATGTAGTTGAAAGCGATGAGTTAGAAGAAGCCTACAAAACCAATCCATAAAGTAAAATTTAACATCCATATATGGCCAGCTACGTAAACTTTAACACTGATTTATCCTGCAATACATGTCTTTTAATTGGTAATATACATTTTTGTCTTCTTAAGTAATCTAAAAGTAACGGAATCTAATCAGAATACTTTACTGAGTTTGGGTAATCCAAAAGTTACGTAACTGATTACAATTTTGGACAGGTAACTTGTAGCTGTAATGGATTACATTTCGAAAGTAACCTACCCAACCCTGTGTATTAAGGGCTGTAATATTGTCTAAAACGTGCTCAGTATTTCACTGTGACACTGATGTTTTGAGGGAGGAGGACAAGGAGATTCCTGGATCTCAGTCGCTCACTTGATAGACTCTAGGTTCTGTGCTCACTGCTCTCCTGACGTACTGCCAAACTCATGGCTGCCAGAGGTGGGCAGAGAGTGAGGCATGGGCCTGGCACTGACCACCCTGAACACACAATGACACACAGTCAAAGAACAGTCAGGCAGAATTGCAACAGGTTAAAAACATCAGTCACCTTATCATGTTAAGCCTTAGTAACCAATGTCTTACTTCATCAAGCCTAATTTTTTTAACCTATATTTAACTAGGCAAGTGAGTTAAGAACAAACTCTTATTTTCAATGACAGCCTAGGAACAGTGGGTTAACTGCCTTGTATAGGGGTATAACAACATATTTTTACCTTGTCAGAACAGGGATTCGATCTTGCCAACTTTTGGTCACTAGTCCAACACTCTAACCACTAGGCTACCTGAGTGTCTGTTGTGTTGTCATATGTAGACGCCAGCATCAAAGATCAGGTATCCTATTGCGATTGCTCCTTAACCTGAATCAGGTGATAAGAGCGAGAGCGATAAGGATGTACAATGGTGCAGTTATTATTTAATTGAGCGTTTCCATGGAACAATCTAGATTAGATATTAATTGTAGGAGGGAAGACATCTGAATCTGACAATCAGTTCTCAATGTCTGCATTTTGTTGTTGTACTTTGACTTTTGTGTTCAACGTATCACCAAAACGATTCTGAAATTCTAGACATTAACAAACAAAGACCATGTTTATTTGTTTTACCAGGCATCAGGATCAGTAGTTCGGAAGCCCTTTAGGTTACTGGCTATCTTCAGCTGGGTGATGTGAGAGAGAGAGAGAGAGAGAGAGTCATGCACTCATGACTCTGTATAATACTGTACATTTCCTTCAATTTGTTCTGGGGACTGTGAAAAGACCCCTGGTGGCATGTCTGGTGGGGTAAGTGTGTGTGTGTGTCAGTGCTGTATATAAGTTGACTATGAAATCAGTTTGGAATTTCCAATACATTGTTTCGTATAAAAACTAGAAGCGATACAATCAGTCTTTCCTTAACTCTTACGATGCATGGCATGCATAGTATTGATATTAGCCCTCTGATTACAATGAAGAGCAAGACGTGCTTCTCTGTTCAAGGCCAGCTGCAGCTTAACTAGGTCCTTCTTTGCGGCACATGACGATATGACTAGACAATAATCAAGATAAGATAAAACCCAGAGCCTGCAGGATTTTCTTTGTGAGAAAAGCAGAGCATCTCTTTATCATGGACAGACCTCTCCCCATCTTTACAACCTTTGAATCTATATGTTTTGACCATGACAGTTTACAATCTAAGGCGTACACATCATGGACAAACTGATATTGTCCACCCACACAGCCACCGTGGTGAAGACAGCGCCTCTTCAACCTCAGCAGGCTGAAGAAATTTGGCTTGTCACCTAAAACACTCACAAACTTTTACAGGTGCACAATCAAGATTATCCTGTTGGGCTGTATCACCGCCTGGTACGGCAACTGCACCGCCCTCAACCGCAAGTCTCAGTGCGGTCTCACCCGATGTCACAGGAAGGCCTAAAAGCTCATCAAGGACAACAAACACAAGCCACTGCCTGTTCACCCTGCTATCATCCAGAAGGCGAGGTCAGTACAGTTGCATCAAAGCTGGGACCGAGAGACTGAATAACAGCTTCTATCTCAAGGCCATCAGACTGTTAAACAGCCATCACTAAATCTCTGGCCATTTTAATAAATGAACTTAATAACAGTATCACTAGTCAATTTAAATAACACCACTTTAAAATGTTCACATATCCTACGTTACTCATCTCATATGTATATACTGTTCTATACCATCTACTGCATATTGCCTATACCGCACGGCCATCGCTCATCCATATATTTATATGTACATATTCTTATTCATCCCTTTACATTTGTGTGTATAAGGTAGTTGTTGTGAATTTGTTAGATTACTTGTTAGATATTACTGCATTGTCAGAACTAGAAGCACAAGCATTTTGCTACACTCGCATGACCATCAGCTAACCATGTGTATGTGACCAATACAATTTGATTCAAGACCAGTTTATTACTGGCCACCCATTTTTAAACTGACTGCAACTCTTTGTTTAGGGTTGCAGTGAATTCACTCGATGTGGTTGCTGACACGTATAGGGTTGAATCATCAGCATACGTGGTCACACAGGCTTTGTTTAATGCCAGCGGAAAGTCAATGGACAAAATGTTAAACACTTTTAATGTTTCACATTAGAGAAGATTCCATGTAAGAAAACCCCCTCCATGTTCTAATAGGTAAATAGCTCTGAATCCACGGTATGGCAGAGGTTGTAAAGCCATACCACAAACGTTATGGTCAACATTTCAAAGGCTGCACTGAAATCAGTACAGCTCCGACAAACTTCTTATTATCAATTTCTTTCAACCAGCAACCAGTCATTTGTGAGTTCCCTTCTCTATAAGCATGCTGAAAGTCTGTTGTTAATTTATTCACATAGAAATAACATTGGCTTTGGTCAAACATAGTTTTTCCTACAGTTTGCTAAGAGCTGGCAGCCAGCTGATAGAACCAGTAAAGACCACTTTACCATTATTTGGTTGAGGAATGACTTTGGCTTCCCTCCAGGCCTGAGGACAAACACTTTCCTCTAGGCTCAGATTAAATATATGACAGATAGGAGGTTTGTCATTATTGATTGATATAAATTATTTTTCCACCTCTCACACACTTTTTCTCCACACTAGTTCCTCCGAAACACCCAACCAAGCCGCACTGCTTCTTGACACAATGCCCACTTAACCCGGAAGCCAGCCAATGTGTCAGAGGAAACACTGTACACTTGGAAACCGTGTCAGCATGCACTGCGCCCGGCCTGCCACAGGAGTCACTAGAGCACGATGGGACAAGGACATCCCTGCCGGCCAAACCCTACCCTAATCCGGACGACGCTGGGCCAATTGTACGCCACACCATGGGTCTCCCGATCGCGGCCAGCTGCGACAGAGTCTGGACTCGAACCCAGAATCTCTAGTGGCACAGCTAGCAATGCGATGCAGTGCCTTAGACCACTGCGCCACTCGAGAGGCCTGAATTTGTCTTTCATTTAATGTATTCAACAACAACAAAAATACCTTAATCTTTTTACCATTGATCTTGGCTTCATAATACAGTTTTTTCTTTTTTTTGTTGAGTTTAGTCACATAATTTCTCAATTTGCGGTAAATCAGCCAGTCAGATATGCAGCCAGACTTATTAGCCACTCATTTTGCCCCAACTCTTTCAACCATACAGTTTTTCAATTCCTCATCAATTCCTCACCAACAAATATTTGTAATATCATCCACATCAAGAGTCACAGATAAATATTTTGTATGATCTCTTACACACTATTTTAGGCCCAGCTTTTGGAACTTTGGCTTTTCTTGATATAACCACTGCATGGAGTTCAAGATCATCGAGGTGTGTGACAAACAAACACAATGCACATTACATCCACACACAGGAACGAAGACTCAGAAATACAAAGAATGTATAAAGAACTTAACCAAGTACTGTTTGTAAAGATTTGTGTGTGTGTGTGTGCGTCTGGACTGGTCGGTGTGTGTGTCTGTGTCTGGTCTGGACTGGTCTGTGACGGTATGTGTGTGTGTGTGTCTGTGTTTGGTCTGGACTGGTCAGTGTGTGTGTCTGTGTCTGGTCTGGACTGGTCTGTGTCGGTATGTGTGTGTGTGTGTCTGTGTCTGGTCTGGACTGGTCAGTGTGTGGGGCTGTGTCTGGTCTGGACTGGTCTGTGTCGGTATGTGTGTGTGTGTCTGTGTTTGGTCTGGACTGGTCAGTGTGTGTGTCTGTGTTTGTGTTTGGTCTGGACTGGTCTGTGTCCGTGTGTACAGTATGTGTGTATGCTTGTCGCTCATGTCCATTGTCATCCAGCAGGTCGTTGGTCAGTTTGAGTGTGTCGAAGGAGACCATCTGTTTCATCCACTGGAAGTCTGAGTGGAAGTCCATCCTCCCCGGGGGCGCCACGTCGGCCCTGCCTGCCACCAGACACGAGGAGCTGTGGAATACATATCTACATACAGGAGAGCAAAGATACTATATTCATAGGTTGCACCAGGGTGCACCAGGGTATATTACACCAGGGTGAAAGTTCTACTCAATGCATTCTGAATTCTCGCTGTTTAAGATTTTGTGCATTATCTGGTACATATTATGTTGTACAATCAAGAAGAGGCTGCCAGAGTATGACTGTACAGTACATCATAAGCACAATATACTGTATGATGATTCCCCACAAATACCGTTACGTGTAGATCTGTCTAGTGCATGTCTCTTATGCTGGCAGAGTGTGGGTAAAACCACAGATCCTATAAATCACATTTTATGTAACTCTATGGAGAAAATTCACCTGGAGCTCTTGTCATCCACAGGGATGAAGTCCATGAGCAGCACATACTCCGCTGCAGGGTCCATCCCTGAGATACTTACCTGGAATGTAGAGAACATCATCCTCCTACAAGGACCATGCAGGACACCGCAGCAACGCAGTGATTAGTTTAACCACAGTGAGTGTGTGTGTGTGTTTATGTGTGTGTGCATCTCCAGCTGAATTGTGACCCCCGTGACCTGGGGGGCTTTGGGACAGGTGACCCCAAAAAGCCTCTGCACAGCAGGGCAGCGTGAGGGCACACCTGTGAGACAACTGAGGAAATGTGGAGAAGAGGAGGATAAAACACATGAAAAACAGGATTTCACAAGAAAAGGGGTAGGAACCATGAATTCAAACTAATGCAATGAAGCTCCAGTACCATCCATAATGTTTGTGTTACAGTCAGAATCTCCAGTGGTGGGCAACGCTTCAGATGTGTCCACTTTCAACTTCCCCCAGTTGGTTGTACTGCTCTGCTGTTCCACTGTTCACTGACCAGTCTGCTGTCCAATTTAGAGTAGCTCTTTGACCACAGCAAAGCTCCCTGATTTAGTCTCAGACCGTTAGCTGTGCTTGGAGAAGCAGAGTGTCTGTGTGGTTGAGGGTACCACTGACTGGGTCTGGGACAGCGGACTGGAACACCAAGCAGGCTTTATACAGGCTTGGACACTCAAGGGACCATGGATCCCACTTCATCCATCACACTGTAATGAAGCCACTGACATGTAATAATCACACGCACACACACACACACACACACACACACACACACACACACACACACACACACACACACACACACACACACACACACACACACACACACACACACACACACACACACACACAAACTCAGCAAAAAAAGCAACGTCCTCTTACTGTCAACTGCGTTTATTTTCAGCAAACTTAACATGTGTAAATATTTGTATGAACATAACAAGATTCAACAACTGAGACATAAACTGAACAAGTTCCACAGACGTGTGACTAACATAAATGGAATAATGTGTCCCTGAACAAAGGGGGGGTCAAAAGTAACAGTCAGTAACAGTCAGAATCTGGCGGTGGGTTTGTGCCCATAGGCGATGCTGTTGCCGGTGATGTCTGGTGAGGACCTGCCTTACGACAGGCCTACAAGCCCTCTCAGCCTATTGCGGACAGTCTGAGCACTGATGGAGGGATTGTGCATTCCTGGTGTAACTCGGGCAGTTGTTGTTGCTATCCTGTACCTGTCCCGCAGGTGTGATGTTCGGATGTACTGATCCTGTGCAGGTGTTGTTACGCATGGTCTGCTACTGTTCGTCCTGTCTCCCTGTAGCTCTGTCTTAGGCGTCTCACAGTACGGACATTGCAATTTATTGCCCTGGCCACATCTGCAGTCCTCATGCCTCCTTGCAGCATGCCTAAGGCACATTCATGCAGATGAGCAGGGACCCTGGGCATCTGTCTTTTGGTGTTTTTCAGAGTCAGTAGAATGGCCTCTTTAGTGTCCTAAGTTTTCATAACTGTGACCTTAATTGCCTACCGTCTGTAAGTTGTTAATTTCTTAACGACCGTTCCACAGGTGCATGTTCATTAATTGTTTATGGTTCATTGAACAAGCATGGGAAACAGTGTTTAAACCCTTTACAATGAAAATCTGTGAAGTTATTTGGATTTTTACGAATTATCTTTGAAAGACAGCATCCTGAAAAATATATACCATTTAGAAGACACTTTTATCCAAAGCAACTCACATAATTAAAGACAAACCAAAAAACAATGAACAAACATTACAAACAAACCAAAACCAAATAGCAGCCGATACAAGTTTATGGTACAGTTAGTACAGATTTATTATCAAAACTATTGCAACTTAGCAGTAGATAGCAGCAGATATGATTTCATAACACTGCTAGTGCAGATAACAGTACCCACAATCCTGACGTTGCAAACATCATGCTCTACCAACTGAGCCCTTGAAGGCCTCACCCATCACTACCCTCTTGCTTAATATCTAGTGATGTTACATGTGAAGGGACAGAAGTTGGTATTGGTGGAAGTCTACTCTATAGAGAACCAACTTACGTCTAGACGGCATGATTGTTAAGCAACCTTATAACTCAAGAAGTATAAACTGTGTATGTGTGTGTGTGTGTGTGTGTGTGTGTGTGTGTGTGTGTGTGTGTGTGTGTGTGTGTGTGTGTGTGTGTGTGTGTGTGTGTGTGTGTGTGTGTGTGTGTGTGTGTGTGTGTGTGTGTGTGTGTGTGTGTGTGTGTGTGTGTGTGTGTGTGTGTGTGTGTGTGTGTGTGTGTGTACGTGTGTGTGTCTATGTGCACATACTCGGTGATGGAACGGTGTTAGCTCCCCATCATTACCATCTCTAATGAAATTCTACCGGGTCACTGCCTACCAATACACTGACACCTCTTCCTCATTATTCCGTTCACCAACGCTCTATGGCCACCAACAGTAAGACTGAACTCCCATGATCTCCATGAATGGTCACAGGCTTTCAGTTGGCTTTTTAAGTTCATTTGTTTTTGTTTTTATCAGTTATCATTTTTAGATGAACCATTCTGTTAAATCAATGCGAATAAACACTGTTACAGTGACATGGTATCCGTGGAAGAGACATGTGTTTGTTTCATTGTCATAAGTGTATATTGCTTATGAAGTTACATATTGATCATGTTGAGAGAGGAGACTTTAAAGAAGAACGACATTATTTTGTGGTTCAAAATCCTGTCATCGAACACATATTGGTAGAACACATAAACCCAACATGGCTATTTTGTCACAAAGCGCCATGTTAGTTGTGAGGGATTGTTCTAAACAATCCAATCCAAAGAAGGCAAACTCAGAGAATAAAATAGTATGAAACAGTATGGTGTTTATTGAGCTGTTTCGAAGCACACAGCTATCTTGAACAAGCAGCAACACAAGAATATTCACACTTGATGTTCATAGTACAGTCGAGATTGTGCAAGCCTAGGGTTGTGCACACAGGCCCTGAACACAGTTCAAAACTGAATGTATGCAATAGTGTGTTAGTGTCTGCGCTTGCAGGTGCTTGAGCGCATGTGGTGGTGGTTAGAGAGAGTAAGAGTCTGCCATGTCGCTGCAGAGGAAGTGCATCAGTTTGGCATTCACTTGGTACGTATGGTGCGTGAGTCAGTGTGAGTGAGAAGGGAGGGAGAGAGGGAGGGGTCCGGTTGAGGGCGTGTTTATGCCTTCATGGCCTGGCTGATGGTCTCGTACAAAGCCATGAGCTTTTCCTTGGCCTGCTCGGCGGCGGGGCCCAACTGTCCCTTGAAGTCGGTGGTCAGGGGCACCACCTTCTCGCGCACGTCTCCAACAGCCTTGACCATCTGCTCCTTGTACTCCTCAGCGTAGGGGGAGGCCAGGGTCCTCAGCTCCTCCAGACGCTCGGTCAGTTTGGCACGGACGGTCTCCACGATGGGCATGAGCTTGGCCTTGGTCTCCTCCACGTTGGCGGACACCTTGGCACGCATCTCCTCCACAACGGGCTCTATCTTAACCCTGAAGGCCTCCAGCTCGCTGCGGCGCTGCTCGATGATGTCCTTGATCAGGGGCTCCAGCCTCTTGCGGTACTCGTCTATGTGCTTGTCCAGGACTTCCTTGAGCTCGGCTCGCTTGGGCTCCAGCTGGGAGCGCAGCTCCTCCACATCCTTCA